>NC_057736.1:7584535-7585776 GCF_004010195.1 Chiloscyllium plagiosum | reverse complement strand
TGACAGGCAGTGAGAAACGGACACTGCAGTGAGACAGTGACAGGGCAGTGTGACAGTGACAGGACAGTGAGACAGTGACAGAGCAGTGAGACAGAGACAGAGAAGTGAGACACTGACAGAGCAGTGAAATAGACACAGAGCAGTGAGATAGAGGCAGAGGAGTGAGACACTGACAGAGCAGTGAGACAGTGACAGAGCAGTGAGACCCTGACAGAGCAGTGAAATAGACACAGAGCAGTGAGATAGAGGCAGAGGAGTGAGACACTGACAGAGCAGTGAGACAGTGACAGAGCAGTGAGACACGGACAGAGCAGTGAGACAGTGACAGAGCAGTGAGACAGTGACAGTGGAGTGAGACAGTGACAGAGCAGGGAGACAGAGACAGAGCAGTGAGATAGTGTCAGAGCAGTGAGACACTGACAGAGCAGTGAGACACTGACAGAGCAGTGAGACACTGACAGAGCAGTGAGACAGTGACAGAGCAGTGAGACACGGACAAAGCAGTGAGACAGTGACAAAGCAGGGAGACACAGACAGAGCAGTGAGACACAGACATAGCAGTGAGACAGTGACAGCGCAGTGAGACACTGACATAGCAGTGAGACAGTGACAGCGCAGTGAGACACGGACAAAGCAGTGAGAACAGTGACAGAGCAGTGAGACACGGACAAAGCAGTGAGACAGTGACAGCGCAGTGAGACACTGACAGCGCAGTGAGAACAGTGACAGAGCAGTGAGACAGTGACAGAGCAGTGAGACACGGACAAAGCAGTGAGACAGTGACAGCGCAGTGAGACACTGACAGCGCAGTGAGAACAGTGACAGAGCAGTGAGACACTGACAGAGCAGTGAGACAGAGACAGCGCAGTGAGAACAGTGACAGAGCAGTGAGACAGAGACAGAGCAGTGAGACAGAGACAGAGCAGTGAGACAGAGACAGAGCAGTGAGACAGTGACAATGCAGTGAGACACTGACAGCGCAGTGAGAACAGTGACAGAGCAGTGAGACACTGACAGAGCAGTGAGACAGAGACAGAGCAGTGAGACAGTGACAGAGCAGTGATACACTGACAGAGCAGTGAGACAGAGACAGAGCAGTGAGACAGAGACAGAGTAGTGAGACAGTGACAGGGCAGTGAAACAGTGGGAGAGCAGTGAGACCGTGACAGAACAGTGAGAAATTGACAGAGCAGTGAGTCAGTGACAGTGCAGTGAGACAGTGACATGGCAGTGAGACACTG
>NC_057736.1:7580772-7584035 GCF_004010195.1 Chiloscyllium plagiosum | reverse complement strand
CCTGGGCACTATGGGTAATTTAGCACGGCCAATACACCCTAACCTATACATCCCTGTACACAATGGGTAATTTATGGGTAATGTAGCATGGCCAATACACCCTATCCTGCAAAATCCCTGAGCACTATTGATAATATAGCATGGCCAATCCATCCTAGCCTGCAGATCCCTGGGCTCTATGGGTAATGTAGCATGGCCAATCCACCCTAACCTATACATCCCTGTACACTATGGGTAATTTAGCACGGCCAATCCACCCTAACCTCCACAATCCCTGGACACTGTGGGTAATGTAGCATGGCCAATCCACCCAAACCTGCACATCCCAGGGCACTATGGGTAATTTAGCATGGCCTATCCACCCTAACCAGTACATCCCTGTACACTATGGGTAATTTAGCACAGCCAATCCACACTAACCTGCACATCTCTGGACACAATGGGTAATTCAGCACGGCCAATCCACCCTAACCTCCACAATCCCTGAGCACTATGGGTAATTTAGCATGGCCAATCCACCCTAACATGCACATCCCTGTGCACTATGGGTAATGTAGCATGGCCAATCCACCCAAACCTGCACATCCCTGTGCATTATGGGTAATTTAGCACGGCCAATCCATTCAAACCTGCACATCTCTGGGCACTATGGATAATTTAGCACAGCCAATCCACCCTAACCTGCACATCCCTGGACACGATGCGGTAATTTATCACAGCCATTTCACCTTAACCTGCACATCCCTGGGCACTATGGGAATTTAGCATGGCCAATCCACCCTCACCTGCACATCCCTGGGCACTATGGGTAATTTAGCATGGCCAATCCACCCGAACCTGCACATCCCTGGACACTATGAGTAATTTAGCATGGCCAATCCACCCTAACCTGCACATCCCTACACACTATAGGAATTTAGCATGGCCAATCCACCCGAACCTGCACATCCCTGGGCACTATGGGTAATTTAGCATGGCCAATCCACCCTCACCTGCATATCCCTGGGCACAATGGGTAATTTAGCACGGCCAATCCACCCTAACCTGCACATCCCTGGACACTATGCGGTAATTTATCACGGCCAATCCATCCCAACCTGCACATCCCTGGACACTATGGGTAATTTAGCACGGCCAATCCACCCTAAACTGCACATCCCTGGACACTATGGGGCAAATTAGCACCTCCAATTCACCCTAACCTGCAAATTGCTGGGCACTATGGGTAATTTAGCACAGCCAATCCACCCAAACCTGCACATCTCTGGACACTATGGGTAATTCAGCACGGCCAATACACCCTAACCTGCACAATCCCTGAGCACAATGGGTAATTTAGCACGGCCAATCCACCCTAACTTGCACATCCCTGAGCACAATGGGTAATTTAGCAATGCCAAACCATCCTAACCTGCACTTCCCTGTGCACTATGGATGATTTAGCATGGCCAAACCATCCTAACCTGCACTTCCCTGGGCACTAGGAGTAATTTAGCACTGCCAAACCACCCCCACCTGCACACCCCTGGACACTATGGATAATTTAGCATGGCCAATCCACCCTAACCTGCACATCCCTACACACTATGGGGCAAATTAGCACGGCCAATCCACCCGAACCTGCACATTCCTGGGCACTATGGGTAATTTAGCACGGCCAATCCACCCTAACCTGCACAATCCCTGGACACGGTGGGTAATTTGGCATGTCCAATCCACCCTAACCTGCACATCGCTGGGCACTATGGGTAATTTTGCACGGGCAATCCACACAAACATGCACATCCCTGTGCACTATGGGTAATTTAGCACTGCCAATCCACCCAAACCTGCTCATCCCTGGGCACTATGGTTAATTTAGCACGGCCAATCCACGCACACCTGCACATCCCTGGACACAATGCGACAATTTAGCATAGCCAATCCACCCTAACCTGCACATCCCTGGACACCATGGGTAATTTAGCACGGCCAATCCACCCTAACATGCCCATCCCTGGGCACTATGGGTAATGTAGCATGACCAATCAACCCAAACATGCACATCCCTGGGCACTATGGGGAATTTAGCATGGCCAATCCACCTAACCTGCACAATCCCTTGGCACTATGGGTAATTTAGCACGGCCAATCCACCCGAACCTGCACATCCCTGGAAACTATGGGTAATTTAGCATGGACAATCCACCCTAACCTGCACATCTCTGGGCACTATGGGTAATTTAGCATGGCCAATCCACCTAACCTGCACAATCCCTTGGCACTATGAGTAATTTAGCAAGGCCAATCCACCCGAACCTGCACATCCCTGGAAACTATGGGTAATTTAGCATGGACAATCCACCCTAACCTGCACATCTCTGGGCACTATGGGAATTCAGCACGGCCAATCCACCCTAACCTGCACATCCCTGGGCACTATGGGTAATTTAGCATGGCCAGTCCACCCTCACCTGCACATCCCTTGGCACTATGGGTAATTTAGCATGGCCAATCCACCCTAACTTGCACATCTCTGGGCACTATGGGAATTTAGCACGGCCAATCCACCCGAACCTGCACATCCCTGGACACTATGGGTAATTTAGCATAGCCAATCCACCCTAACCTGCACATCCCTGGACACTATGCGGTAATTTATTACGGCCAATTCACCCCAACCTGCACATCCCTGGACACTATGGGTAATTCAGCACGGCCAATCCATCCTAACCTGCACATCCCTGGGCACTATGGGTAATTTAGCACGGCCAATCCACCCGAACCTGCACATCCCTGGACACTATGGGTAACTTAGCACGGCCAATCCACCTAACCTGCACAATCCCTGTGCACTATGGGTAATTTAGCACGGCTAATCCACCCGAACCTGCACATCCCTGGACACTATTGGTAATTTAGCATGGCCAATCCACCCTAACCTGCACATCTCTGGGCACTATGAGAATTTAGCATGGCCAATCCACCCTAACCTGCACATCCCTGGGCACTATGGGAATTTAGCATGGCCAATCCACCCTCACCTGCACATCCCTGGGCACTATGGGTAATTTAGCATGGCCAATCCACCCGAACCTGCACATCTCTGGGCACTATGAGAATTTAGCATGGCCAATCCACCCTAACCTGCACATCCCTGGGCACTATGGGAATTTAGCATGGCCAATCCACCCTCACCTGCACATCCCTGGGCACTATGGGTAATTTAGCACGGCCAATCCACCCGAACCTGCACATCCCTGGACACTATGGGTAATTTAGCA
>NC_057736.1:7577611-7580274 GCF_004010195.1 Chiloscyllium plagiosum | reverse complement strand
ATCCCTGTGCACTATGGGTAATTTAGCACGGCCAATCCACCCTAACCTGCACAGCTCTGGGCACTATGGGTAATTTAGCACAGCCAATCCACCCTAACCTGCACATCCCTGGACACTCTGGGTAATTTAGCACGGCCAATCCACCCTAACCTGCACATCTCTGGACACTATGGGTAATTCAGCACGGCCAATCCATCCTAACCTGCACATCCCTGGACACTATGGGTAACGTAGCACGGCCAATCCACCTAACCTGCACAATCCCTGTGCACTATGGGTAATTTAGCACGGCCAATCCACCCGAACCTGCACATCCCTGGGCACTATGGGTAATTTAGCATGGCCAATCCACCCTAACCTGCACATCCCTGGGCACTATGGGAATTAAGCATGGCCAATTCACCCGAACCTGCACATCCCTGGGCACTATGGGTAATTTAGCATGGCCTATCCACTCGAACCTGCACATCCCTGGGCACAATGGGTAATTTAGCATGGCCAATCCACCCTCACCTGCACATCCCTTGGCACTATGGGTAATTTAGCATGGCCAATCCACCCTAACTTGCACATCCCTGGGCACTATGGGTAATTTAGCATGGTCAATCCACCCTCACCTGCATATCCCTTGGCACTATGGGTAATTTAGCATGGCCAATCCACCCTCACCTGCACATCCCTGGACACTATGCGGTAATTTATCACGGCCAATTCACCCTAACCTACACATCCCTGGACACTATGGGTAATTTAGCACGGCCAATCCACCCTAACCTGCACAGCTCTGGACACTATGGGTAATTTAGCACAGCCAATCCACCCTAACCTGCACATCCCTGGACACTATGGGTAATTTAGCACGGCCAATCCACCCTAACCTGCATATCAGTAGTCACTATGGGTAATTTTACTGGCCAGTCCACCCTAAACTGCACATCCCTGGGCACTGTGGGGCAAATTAGCACTTCCAATCCACCCTAACCTGCACATCCCTGTGCACTATGGGTAATTTAGCACAGCCAATCCATTCAAACCTGCACATCTCTGGACACTATGGGTAATTCAGCACAGCCAATCCACCCTAACCTGCACAATCCCTGAGCACTATGGGTAATTTAGCACGGCCAATCCATCCTAACCTACACTTCCCTGGGCACTATGAGTAATTTAGCACGGCCAATCCACCCTAACCTGCACATCCCTGTGCACTATGGGTAATTTAGCACGGCCAAACCATCCTAACCTGCACTTCTCTGGGCACTAGGAGTAATTTAGCACTGCCAAACCACCCCCACCTGCACATCCCTGGACACTTTGGGTAATTTGGCATGGCCAATCCACCCTAACCTGCACATCCCTGCACACTATGGGGCAAATTAGCACGGCCAATCCACCCGAACCTGCACATTCCTGGGCACTATGGGTAATTTGGCATGTCCAATCCACCCTAATCTGCACATCCCTGGACACTATGGGTAATTTGGCATGTCCAATCCACCCTGACCTGCACATCCCTGGACACTATGAGTAATTTAGCATGGCCAATCCACCCTAACCTACACATCCCTGGGCACTACGGGTAATTTAGCATGGCCAATCCACCCTAACCTGCAGATCCCCAGGCACTATGGGTAATTTAGCACGGCCAATCCACCCTAACGTGCACATCTCTGGGCACTATGGATAATTTAGCACAGCCATTCCACCCTAACCTGCACATCTCTGGACACTATGGGTAATTTTGCACAGCCAATCCACCCTAACCTGCACATCCCTGAACAGTATGGGTAAATTATAACGGCCAATCCACCCTAATCGGCACATCCCTGGACACATGCGGTAATTTAGCATGGCCAATCCACCCTAACCTACACATCCCTGGGCACTATGGGTAATTTAGCATGGCCAATCCACCCTCACCTGCACATCTTTGGACTGTGTGAGGAAACCGGAGCACCTGGAGGAAACCCACACAGACACGGGGAGAATGTGCAAACTCCACACAGACAGTCTCTGTTGGCCCCCAGCTATTTGTGAGGTGTTTAGCTATCGGAACCAAACATGATATTCCCAACTTCAGTGACCACGCTAGGCAAGTAGGGAATAGGAGGGGGATGTGGAAGGTCATTGAGGTTAGGTCAAGCATGGGGAAGGTGTGATATATTCAGGAAAGAAGTCACTTTCATTTTAAAAAAGTATACAGATTTGCAGTCTTTCTGCATTGGTGGGAGCCTGGGACGTGTTTATGTACACGGGGACCTGGGTGTCACAGAGATGTCCAGCACGGAAACAGGCCCTTCGGCCCCACCCGTCCATGCTGACCAGATATCCCAACCCAATCTAGTCCCACCTGCCAGCACCCGGCCCATATCCCTCCAAACCCTTCCTATTCATATGCCCATCCAAATGCCTCTTAAATGCTGTAATTGTACCAGCCTCCACCACTTCCTCTGGCAACTCATTCCATACACGTACCACCCTCTGCCCGAAAAGGTTGCCCCTTAGATCTCTTTTATATCTTTCCCCCTCACCCTAAACCTATGCCCTCTGGTTCTGGACTCCCCCACCCCAGGGAAAAGACTTTGTCCATTTACCCTAACCATGCCCTTCATAATTTTGTAAACCTCTATAAGGTCACCCCTCAGCCTCCGATTCTCCAGGGA
>NC_057736.1:7573051-7577084 GCF_004010195.1 Chiloscyllium plagiosum | reverse complement strand
TCTACCTTTGAGCCAGTTCTGTATCCAAATGGCTAGTTCTCCCTGTATTCTGTGAGATCTAACCTTGCTAATCAGTCTCCCATGGGGAACCTTGTCGAACGCCTTACTGAAGTCCATATAGATCACATCTACTGCTCTGTCCTCATCAATTTTCTTTGTAACCTACAAAAATAGGTGGAGGGGCAGGTAGTATTGAGGAGGTGGGGAGGCTGTAGAAGGATTTGGATGGGTTAGGAGAGTGGGCAAAGAAGACGTGGATGGAGTACAACGTGGGAAAGTGTGAGGACAGGGACTTTGGTCGGAAGAAGAGGCATGGGCTATTTTCTCAGTGGGGAGAAAATTCAGAAGTCCGAAGTGCAAAGAAATTTGGGAGTCCTAGTCCCGGATTCTCTCATGGTAACCTTGTAGGTTGAGTCAGCAGTTAGGAAGGCAAAAGCAGTGATGGCATTTATTTGGAGAGGACTTGAATATAAAAGCAAGGTTGTCCTTCTGAGGCTTTATAAGGCTTTGGTCAGACCACATTTGGATTATCCTGTGCAGTTTATGAGCCCCATCTCTCAGGAAGGACATACTGGCCCTGACCATGTTCAGAGGAGGCTCACGGGAACGGTCCCAGGAATGAAAAGTTTCACATTTGAGGAATGTTTGAGGACACTGGGTCTATACTCCGTGGAGTTTAGAAGGATGGGGGGGGGGGTGGAATCTAATTGAAACGTACAGACTACTGAATGGCCTGGACAGAGGGGATGTTGGGAAGATGTTTCCATTTGGTCAGAGAGACTAGGACCCGAGGGCACAGCCTGAGAGTAAAGAGAAGAGCTTTTAGAATGGAGCTAAGGAGAAACGTCCTCCGCCAGAGAGTGGGGGGAAATCGATGGGATTCACTGTCACAGAAGGGTGTGGGGGTCGGGTCAGTGAGGATATTAAAGACGGAGAGAGATAGGTTCCTGAGTATCAAGGGGGTCAAGGGTTACAGGGAGGAACTGGGAGAAACGGATCGTCCATGACTGAATGGTGGGCAGGCTCGATGGGCTGAATGGCCTAATTTCTGCTCTCATGTCTTATGGTCAATGGTCTCTTCAAAAATCTCAAATCAAGTTTGTGAGACATGATTTCCCACACACAAAGCCATGTTGACTATCCCGAATCAGTCCTTGCCTTTCCAAATACATGTACATCCTGTCCCTCAGGATTCCCTCCAACAACTTGCCCACCACCGAGGTCAGGCTCACCGGTCTATAGTTCCCTGGCTTGTCCTTACCGCCCTTCTTAAACAGTGGCACCACGTTTGCCAACCTCCAGTTTTCTGGCACCTCACCTGTGTCTATCGATGATACAAATATCTCCTTAGTTCATAATTGACTGAAAGCCAACCAGCAATTGCTCAGGTATAGAGCGTGTCAGCCGCCATTGCGCGAGGGTTTGAGTGAGGGAGGGAAGAGAAGGAGAGGCCAAGGCCTAGTGTGGTTATCACGAGGCCTATTCATCCAGACACTCAGCTGCAGTTCCAGGAAGCTGACTTCTCCTCCTGCCATGGAATCATAGAGATGTACAGCATGGAAACAGACCCTTCGGCCCAACCAGTCCATGCCGACCAGATATCCCGACCTAATCTAGTCCCATTTGCAGCACTTGGCCCATATCCCTCTAAACCCTTCCTATTCATACACCCATCCAGATGCCTCTTAAATGCTGTAACTCCACCACTTCCTCTGGCAGCTCATTCCACACACACACCGCCCTCTGCCTGAAATATTAGTTCTGTTTTTGAACTCCCACCTCCCCCTTAAATACATGTCCCCAAGTATTAGAGATTTCAACTCTTGGGGAAAAAGACTCTGACCGTCAACCCCTATCTATGCGTCTCATCATTTTATAGAGTTCTCTCAAGTCTCCCCTCAGCCTCCAGAGAACGCAACCTGAGTTTAACGAGACTCTCCGTATAGCTCGCCCCCTCCGATCCAGGCAGGTAAACCCCTTCTGCACCTCGCCAATGCCTCCACACCCTTCCTGTAATGGGGCGACCGGAATGTGACATCCTGAACCATTTCCTCAGTCCCCCGACCAATAAAGGGAAGCATGCGATACCCTTTCTTTACCACCCTATCTACTCGGGTCACCACTTTTGGGGAGCGATGGACAGTGTATTGGACGGTGAGGAAGGTTATCGAGGGTAACAAAGAGATCTTGATCAATCGGGTCGATGGGTTGAGGAGTGGCAGATGGAGTTTAATTTGGATAAATGTGAGGTGTTGCATTTTGGGGAAACAAACCAGGGCCAGGATTTATACGATTAAACAGAGGGCCCTGGGTAGTGTTGTAGAACAGAGAGGCCTAGGGCTTGCAGGTACATAAATCTTTGAAGTTGTGTCACATGTAGACAGGCTGGTTAAGAAGGCGTTTGGCACGTTTGCCTTCATTGCTCAGATCTTGGAGTACAGGAGCTGGGATGTGATGGTGGGGTTGGTGAGGCCCCTTCTGGAATACTGCGTTCAGTCCTGGTCGAGGAAGGATATTATTAAACTAGAGAGATTTACAAGGGTTGGAGGGTTTGAGCTATAGGGAGAAGCTGAACAGGCTGGGGCTGTTTTCCCCGGAGCGTCCGAGACTGAGGGGTGACTGTATAGAGAGGTTTATAAAATCACATCCTTTTCCGAAGAATGGGCGATTTCAAGACTATTTCTAAAGTGAGTGGGGAAGGAATTTATAAACCAACAGGGGTCGATTTATTTCACACAGAGAGTGGGTCGTGTGTGGAATGAGCTTCCTGAGGACGTGGTGGATTCGGGTTTGGACGGATTCAGGCCAGCAGCAGGCAGGTGGGATTAGTTCGACATTAGCCTGGACTGAAGGGTCTGTTTCCACGCCCTGCGACTCTATGATTCACGTTCACAACACAACATCTTTAAATAAATATAGACGTTAGGGTACGGGCTATCTCCTTCCAACACTCTTTGGGGTGGCAGGGTGGCTCAGTGGTTAACACTGCTGCCTCACCACATTAGGGACCCGGGTTCGATTCCAGCCTCAGGGCGTCTGTCTGTGTGGAGTTAGCACATTCTCCCCGTGTCTGCTTGGGTTTCCTCCCACAGTCCAAAGATGTGTTGGTCAGGGTGGATTGGCCATACTAAATTACCCCATAGTGCCCAGGGATGTGCAGGTTAGGGTGGATTGGCCGTGCTAAATTACCCAGAGTGCCCAGGGATGTGTAGGTTAGGGTGGATTGGCCATGCTAAATTACCCATAGTCCCCAGGGATGTGCAGGTTAGGGTGGATTGGCCGTGATAGATTACCCATAGTGCCCGGGGATGTGTGGGTTAAGTGCATTAGTCAGGGGTTAATGCAGAGTAATGGGGGAATGGGTCTGGGTGGGATACACTTCGGAGGGTTGGTGTGGACTTGTCGGGCTGAAGGGCCTGTTTCCACACTGTAGTGGATTCTAAACTAAAACGTTTGAGGATGGTGGTCTGGACTATAAGAACAGAGCCATTGAGGGTTTTTCACTGTTAGATTCGAATTGACGCAGACCTAAAGGCTGGAGAACGGGCTCTGAGCACGGAGAGTGATTCAGATAACATCCTGGAACTAGAAGTCAGAGTGACAGAGCTGTTATGTCCCTGTAGACTTAACAGACCACAGGTGCTGCTCTCTCAGAGAGAGAGGAAACTGGTGGTGATTTAACCTGAGAGTCACCAGACCACAGGGAGGGAAGAGATTGAGAAGGGGAGCCCTTCAGTGTAACCTCAAACTAGCGAACCCACACTGCTGGTATTATACTGCTTTATAAACCAACCATCCAGCCAACTGAGCTAGACTCAAACACAGCTTTGTGTCAGGAATTGAGCTTCCTATTATTCCACAGCAGAGGGCAGTAATGTACCAACAAGCCATTAATTTGATCGATGGTTCACACCATGTCGTTGTGTGACAGTATCGCCGTGTTCGTGTAGATCCTGCTGTTTATAAATCAGGATTAGAGTGCTCGGGGATGTGCAGGTTAGGGTGGATTGGCCGTGCTAAATTACCCATAGTG
>NC_057736.1:7558137-7571159 GCF_004010195.1 Chiloscyllium plagiosum | reverse complement strand
GGCCTCAGATGCTCCTCCTCCCTTTTTAGGCATTTCTGGACAGCTGAAAATACAGGTAAGTCAATTTTTAAATGTTTCTTGGGGCTCCACAATCCAAGAAACCCTGATGACCTGGGTTGGGTGGGTTAAAGGACCGTCCTGCTCCTGCTGCGATGCAAAGCTCTGCAATGTGATCTTCTCAGATCGCCGCCATCTTAGATTCCCCCGTAAAGAATTTCTTGATGTTCCCCTTGATTGTTTGCCATCAGACAGCTGCAGAGATAGCTGTTAACTGAGAACTCTGCTCTACCCTGTATTCCATGCTCTAAATTGCAACCAGTCCTGTTCACTGAATTGTCTCATGCTCACTAATATATGGTGACCACTGGTTAATTATGCTTCAAATTGCAAAACATTTGTAAAACAATTCTTCCTTGTTTAAAGTTCTCACTATGGCCTCATCCCCATCTCCAGCTCCACAACCCTCTGAGATATTTATGATCCTTGAATTCTAGCCTCTTAAGCGTTCAAATATTAATTGTTTCACCACTGGCGGCTGCACTTCCTGCTGACTGGGTTCTAAGTTCTGGAATTTTCTCCCTAAATCTCTCCAATTTTTCACCTTATTTTCATTCTTTAAGATGCTCTTTAAATCCTATCTCTGTGTCCAAGATTTGGTCATGCACTCTTGTACCTCTGATTGTGGCTCCGTGTCATTTTTGTTTCATAATGCTCCTGTGAAACATCTTTAGGTGTTGTATTATGTTGAAGAAACTATATAAATACTGCATGAAGTTGGTCTTGGTGTACAATGAGTTCTAACAAAATGGTAGCTTGTTTTTCAAGCTGCCTAATTTTCTATTCAATCAGATCTGTTCATTTCACCCTCAGCATGTCTCAAGGAGAAGAGATTTTTGATTTAACTGTCAGTACTGGAGTTTATCAAAAAATCCACAGAATGTCTGATTACTAATCATTTGGAGGTCACAGGCCAAGTGTCGTGAGGAAAATAACGGAACAACGTGTGAACTCATAGTTGCTTGGATTTTGGCATCAGCAACTGGACATTGCATTGGTCTCCAGACTGGATGAATGTTTGGTAACTTTGATGGATATTTTGACAGAACTGGACACATTTCTCCTGTTTGCTTGAATGAATGAGCTGGAGTTCATAAAAGGCTAGATAAGACATAATCATTCAGGAAATAGATCCATGATCTAAATAGTCATTATCTTTTGAGCTATCTTGGACTTTCTGCAGCCAGGTATTTAGCAGCTGCTCTAACGTTTGTTATACTGTAAATAGAGTCATACAAATGTACAGCACGGAAAAAAGACCCTTTGGTCCTACTCGTCCGTGCTGACCAGCTATCCTAAACTACTTTAGTCCCATTTGCCAGCATTTAGTACAGATCCCTCTATTCATATAACCACCCAGATGCCTTTTAAATGTTATAATTGTACCAGCCTCCACCACTTCCTCAGGCAACCCATTCCATACACACACTACCCTCTGCATGAAAAACTTGCCCCTTAGGTCCCTTTTAAATGTTTCCACTCTCACCCAAAACCTATGCCCTCTAATTCTGGACTCTCCCACCCCAGGGAAAAGACCTTGTCTATTTACCCTACTCATGCCCCTCATGATTTTATAAACCCCTAGCAAGTCCCCTCAGCCTCTGACGCTCTAGGGAAAACAGCCCCAGCCTATTCAGCCTCTCCCTATAGCTCAAACCCTCCAACCTTTCGTGCAATATCCTTTGTGACAAAAATTGTTGTAAGTATGAACTTTGTCAGATGGCTATGCTTACACCATTCTCTTTAATGGTGGAATGAAGTAATGTGATTTATTCCGTATTTTGCCTGATAGCGAGCTTCGGTAACTTGATTGTTAAAGGTTAAGGTGACCAGGTTGTTTTACTGAGAAGAAGGTGTAAGATATTCACACCAAGAAACAATAAGCTGAGTAGTTGATGGATGAGGGATCTTGTGATGCAGTAACCGTGTCCCTACCTCTAGGTCAGAAAACCTGGGTTCAAGTCCTACCTGCTCCAGAGATGTATCTGATCAGGTTGATTAAAAAATAAATCTTATGGTTGATGGACTGTTAGTTTACACATATTAAGGAGGTGTTAAAAACATCAGGTTTTGTAAACTGATTCTTTAATCCAAGATAGAGTGGAGTTTGGGCGTTGTGGTGGTCTAGAGGATAGCTAATTAGTATTTCTACCTAGACACTAGGCCCATGTGATTCATATTATCATGAGAATGGGCTTCGAAAGGGGAATAATCCATTGGAAACCATCATATGATCAGTTGGAGAGTTTTCTAAATATCAACAAACCTGACAGACAGAGGCAGACTGCAAAAAAGAGAGGAAGAGGCAAAATGTGGGTGGGAGCTCAAGCTCTGATTGGAGAGACCCAGTCTGTGAAAGTTTAAATAAATGTGGAGGATTTACCCAACTTTGTCTCAAGAGAGGTATCTCCCAGGTAGACAATACTGTGAAAGTCAGTTTGAGAATGAGCAGCCATTGGGCTGGCAAAGGAAAAAGTGATCTCAGAATTAGTTTGGACTGATTGTGGATAAATAGAGTTGACTTAAGAGACATTTTGAAGTATAACATGGGTTGGGAGGAGAACTTTGGTCCTTATAATAAACTAAGTGAGTGATCTTTCTGGAGTTTAGAATATAAAGGTGTACTGCAATAGTGTTCAGTCAGTGTTAATTTTAGTTTGTATATAGAGTAAAAGTCTTAAAGCTTTAAATCTTATATGATCCTTCCCGGCATTCACTCTTCTTAAAAAAAGTTCTCAGTCTCTGTTAGGGTCTCAACAAGATGAACTCAATGGACCTCTTGAAAATAAAAATAATTTAGAAACTAATATAAGTCACTATAGTCCTACATTAGAGAGATGACTGGTAGAAGTTTAACTTGAGGGTCACTATGTTTCAGACAAGGTGTGACGTTGAGAAGGTAAATCCTTCATGGTAACCTCAGCTGGTGCAGGAATTAAACCCACTCTGTTGGTGTCACTGCATGGTGAACCAGCCATCCAGCCACCTAAGCTAACTGACCAAAGGTGAGGCAGAGGATAAGCATGTCTGCAAAACTGCAAATAACTAGCTGAGATGTAAACTTTACCCACATATAGATTTCTCTGCACTCATTCCAAAGGCGTTAATTCCCATTTGTGACATTTCTGTTTCCCTTATGACTTTGCCAACTAAGACTGCCAATTAGTCCCGATTAGTGCCAATTTGTAAGCATGCTGACAGCTATGCGGTCAGCACCTGCTAAGAACTGGGTGAAATTGTCAAGGCGTATTGCAATTCAAGTTCTTATAGTTGGCCAAGAAAGAGAATATCTAACCTGGCGGGATTGGATTCAAACATGATCCTGAGTTGAAATGTCAATGTTCTGTGCCAGTCCCTTGCTGTAAACATTTTTCCATAACAAAATAAATTTAATTTTGACAAGAGTTGAAACAGAAATGTAAACTTAACCTTAAGGGAATGGAGGCATGGTCTCTGAAACAAGGTACATTTTCGTCCAATGAAACATTAATGGTCTGACTCTTTAGACACATTATTATTTTGTCACTAAAATTAGTGAGCAGTGAAAAATATAGAATCGAGTTTAAAATTGAGAATTCAAAGTGTGCTAAATATGATCCCAAAGTAATTTGGCATTAGTTAATTTACAGACGTATTGGAATTGGCATGTTTGGCTTCAGTGACCCTGGGCTGGAACAGAATAAATTGGCAGTCTGGGGTTCGCATCCTGATTCTTAAACTAGGGCTTAAAATCATAGAATAACAAAACATAGAAGGGGACCCTTCGGTCCAATGTGTCTGTGCAGCTCTTTAGTACAGCCATCCAAATAACCTTACACCCCCAACCTTGTAGTCACTTTGATTCAGATATTTACCCACTCCTCTTTTGGAAGTTTTATTGAATCTGCTTCCCAACATTCTTTCCAGATCATAATAACTCCACTGCATGAAAGTAAATGTTTCCTTGTGCCACTACTTTAGCCAATCCCCTTAATATTATTAACCTTTGGTTATTGACTGTTTATTGCTGGAAACAATTTATTTTCATTTACACTGCCAAAGTCTGATATTGAACATTTCCGTCAAATTTAAATCTTCCTGAATGTACATAGAGTCACAGCACTGAAACAGACCCTTCGCTCCAACTTGTCCATGCTGACCAGATATCCCAACTCAATCTAGTCCCATCTGCCAGCACCTGGCCCATATCCCTCCAAACCCTTCCTATTCATATACTCGTCTGGATGCCTTTTAAATTTTGCAATTGTACTAGCCTCCACTACTTCCTCTGGCTGCTCATTCCATATAGGTGCCACCCTCTGCGTGAAAAGGTTGCCCTTTAGGTCTCTTCTATATCTTTCCCCTCTCATCCTAAACCTATGCCTTCTAGTTCTGGACTCCCCCACTCCAGGGAAAAGACTTTGTCTATTTATCCTATCCATGCCCCTCATGGTTTTATAAACCTCTATAAGGCTACCCCTCAGCCTCCAAAGTTCCAGGGAAAACAGCTCTAGCCTATTTAACCTCTCCCTATAGCTCAAATCCTCCAACCCTGGCAACATCCTTGTAAATCTTTTCTGAAACCTTACAGGTTTCACAACATCTTTCCGATAGGAAGGAGACCAGAATTGCACACAATATTTCAACAGTGGCCTAACCAATGTCCTGTACAGTCGCAACATGACCTCCCAACTCCTGTATTCAATACTCTGACCAATAAAGGAAAGCATACCAAATGCCTTCTTCACTATCCTATCTACCTGTGACTCCACTTTCGAGGAGCTATGAACCTGCACTCCAAGGTCTTTGTTCAGCAACACTCCCTAGGACCTTACCATTAAGTGTATAAGTCCTGCTAAGATTTGCTTTCCCGAAATGCAGCACGTCACATTTATGTAACTTAAACTCCATCTGCCACTCCTCAGCCCATTGGCCCATCTGATCAAGATCCCATTGTAATCTGAGGTAACCTTCTTTGCTGTCCACTACACCTCCAGGTTTGGTGTCATCTGCAAACTTACTAACTATACCTCTTATGCTCACATCCAAATCATTTATATAAATGATGAAAAGTAATGGACCCAGCACTGATCTTTGTGGTACTCCACTGGTCACCGGCCTCCAGTCTGAAAAACAATCCTCCACTACCACCCTCTGCCTTCTACCTTTAAGACAGTTCTGTATCCAAATGGCGAGTTCTCCCTGTATTCCATGAGATCTAACCTTGCTTACCAGCCTTCCATGGGTAACCTTGTCGAAGCCTTACTGAAGTCCATATAGATCACATCTACCACTCTTCCCTCATCAATTCTCTTTGTTACTTCTTCAAAAAACTCAATCAAGTTTGTGAGACATGATTTCCCATGCACAAAGCCATGTTGACTATCCCTAATCAGTCCTCGCCTTTTCAAATACATGTACATCCTGTCCCTCAGGATTCCATCGAACAACTTGCCCACCACCGACATCAGGCTCACTGGTCTATAGTTCCCTGGCTTGTCCTTAACCACCTTTCTTAAACAGTGGCACCACGTTAGCCAACGTCCAGTCTTCATATTTTGAGATTGGAGTAATTTAACACTGGACTTGACTGACACCTTGGGTAGTCAAACAGGCTGCACATGCATATTGAAACTTGGGCAAAGGTCAGAAGAATTGAAAGAGGAACTGTCTTTTCAGGAGGATGGGGACAGAAAGCTGCAGCACAGAAGAATTTGGAGGTCCTGGTGCATGAATTACAAAAAAAGGCTAGCCTCCAAGTTGCGTGGGTAATAGGGAAGGTAAATGATATGTTGACCTTTATTTTGAAGAGAATGGAGTATAAAAATGGGGAGCAAACACAGACAATGTTGGACAAACTTAGCAGGTCTTGTGGCACCTGTGGAGAGAGAAAGAGAGTCAACATTTCAAGTTGGTATGATTCTTCGAAGAGTTAACATCAATGTTTCTCTCACCAATGCTGCCAGACTTGCTGTGCTTCTCTGTGTTTGTTTCAGATTTCCAGTATCTGCAGTATTTTGACTTCAGAAAAATGGGAAGTTATTGCTGAAACAATACAAGGCGCTGGTTGGATCACAGCTGGAATACTGTGAAACAATTTTGATTCCCTTATGCAAGGCAATCTCCTCTGGATTGGAGGCAATCCACAGCAGGTTCACTGAGTCAATCCTGGGTTTGGAGCAAATTTCTTATGAGGAGAGATTGAGCAGGTTGTAGTTCATAGGAATGGGAGGAGACCTTATTGAAACATACAGGATTCTTATGGAACTTGACAGTGTAGATGTAGAGAGATTGTTTCCCTTTGGGGATGAATCTGGGACCAGAGGGCATAATCAGTTAGAGATTGCCAATTAAGACTGAGATAAGGAGAAATGTTTTGCTTTCAGAGAGTAATGAATCAGTGGAATTCTTTACTGCAGAGGGCTGTTAAGTCTGGGTTGTTAAGTATGTAGAAGGGATGAAGAATTTAATAAAGATAGATATACTTTTTGAATTTACAATTAGCAAGATCTGTGTTGAATTGGTAGATGATAAATGTTATGCATAGCCCAGGAAGGTCAGTCACATCCTGCATAAGAGGCTTCTCTATGTGATCAAAGCGAATGGTATTGGTTCTAATACTGAGCTGGATTAAGACCTGCCTGGAAGCCTGGAGGCAGGAAGCAATGTAAGTGGATTCAGAATTGTTTAGAGCTACTTGTCCTACAGGGATCAGTCTTAGGACCATTTTACTCTTTTTGTTTCGATCAAGAAGTAGGTGTTGGTGTACAATCTGCAAGTTTTCAGATAATTCTAAATATTGTGAGAATGTTTTGTCTGTAGGTGTTGCTCAATTGTTTCAAGTTGATGTTGATGAGTCGGGAGATGGGGCATATGACCTCTAAATTATAATTAACTTAGAAAAGTGCAGTGCATGCATGGGGGTAGGATGATTGCTGAATATAGATACACCGTTCAAGGAAAGGGACTAGAGCAGGTTGGGACAGCAAGAGACCTAGGTATTGAATGGCAACAGCTCACTAACTCAATCAGCAATTATCCTTAGACAGTGGGACTGACTATAAATACCAAGAAATCCAAAGATATGTTGGAAAACCACTAACAACCGATTGATGCTTATGGCAATCAAAACAAAGTTGACATTGTAGAAGTCTTCACTTATGTGGACATTTCCATTAATATCCAGGGAGCCATAGACAAAGACCTCAATGTGAGAGAAGTAAAATGAGCTTTTAACCAACTGAAAACACTCCATAACAGTAAAATACTTTTCACGAAATCAAAGCACAGGTATTACAATGTGCTCTCCACTCCAAATGGTTGTGAAACCTGGAACCTGAAAACCTGCCAATGAAGGAGATGGCTCAGCTTTGATGTCAGATTTCTGCCATGCATTGGTGGGATGTTATGCCCAACACTAAAGTAAGGGAATACTTAGAACAGCCTCCACTTCCAACCATCATCAGCAAAAGATGGCTCAGCTGGCTTGGCCATGTCACCTGACCTCTGTCATTGTGGCCTACCCACTATGTCATGCAGTGCGTCCTTATTAGACATAGAGGAAGAGGGCCATCCAAGATGATCTGGTAGCAGACTGTTAGTGGAGGCGTATAGCTGGTCAACAGTTGTTGCAGTGATCAGAGAATGTTGCCTATGGCTGGGAGAGAATGGAGTGCTTTATCTGTCTCATGCGTCTCTAGATGTGGAAGCTACTAAGTTCAAGTAAGTGGACAAGAAGGTCACTATTACATTGTGTAAAGCTGTATTGAGGTTAGATATTGGGGGCTGGCTCTTCTCTCAGAGCTGATTCCTTCTGGTTTGGAGGAGTTCAATTTCAGCGTAAAGTTAGTGCTGAAAGGAATTCAGCACATGATTGACCTCGTGGAATAGCTTTGTTCACTTGAAGGGATCAGAGAGGAAGTTCCCTTAATAATTTCCTGGTTTTAAGTTTCTTTGCTTTTCTTATGCGGTCACATGGATATGAACAGGGTGTTGAACCTATACAGTGTATATTGGACGAGCCAAATGGGCCAGACATTGTCTGTTATTTATTGTATGCTCATAACTGGTGAATGTGAAAATAAAGTAACCTATCAGGTTGTGACAGTGTTGGTATCCCTCTTTCCCCAACCTACCATATCCCTTTCTTGGTTTTGTTGCAGCATTTGATCTCTTTTTTTACCTCCCTCAATGAAAGTTACCCTTTTACCGATGCCATTTTAGAGTGTGTATAATCAATGTTATTTTGGATCAGTGTTAGCCTACTCAGCAAAGTCGAAGGCAGACGTTCAAACCCCATTCCAAGCAGCACTGAGAAAGTGCAGTGTTGCTATCTTGAATAAAATGTTAAACCGAGGTCTAAACTGTTTGTTTGGATGACAGTAAAGACTCCATGGCATCACTGATCAAATCATTCCTCAATGAGAACTGTTAAGTGGATAAACTGATCAGTCAACACCTTGTTGTTTGGCACCTTACAGTGCACATCGAAACTGAGGACTGTGCACACTGGAGATTAGAGTCGGGAATGTGGTGCTGGAAAAGCACAGCACGTCAGGCTGCATCCAAGGAGCAGGAAAATCGACGTTTCAGGCAAAAGCCCTTCATCACGAGTGAGGCTGGGAGCCTTGGGGGTGGAGGCATAAGTGGGAGGGGGTGGGGCTGGGGGGAAGGTAGCTGAGAGTGCGATAGGTGGATGGAGGTGGCAGTAATGGTAATAGGTCGGAGGGGAGGGTGGAGCGGATAGGTGGGATGGAAGACGGACAGGTAGGAGAGTTCATGAGCGCAGTGCTGAGCTGGAAGGTTGGAACTGGGATAAGGTGGGGGGGAGGGGAAGTAAGGAAACCGGTGAAATCCACATTGATTTCATGGGGTTGAAGGGTCCCGAGGCAGAAGATGATGCATTCTTTCTTCAGGCATCGGTGGTTAGGGATTGGCAATGGAGGAGGCCCAGGACCTGCACGTCCTTGGCGGAGTGGGGCGGGGAGTTGAAATGTTCCGCCGCGGGGCGGTGGGGTTGGTTGGTGCAGGTGTCCTGGAGATGTTCTCTGGCAATCATATTTTTTGAAAAACAATGATGTTGTAAAATGTTTGGAATTTTGAAGGTGACACGAATTGGACTACGCAAATGTAATCTTCTTTTAAGGTTAACTTTTTGTGGAGGTCACTTTACAGATTTTGGTGTGAGGGAAGCAAAGTAAAAATATTTTAAAAACCTTGTTCATCGATGATGCACATTCATAATTTTTCCAGGGGCCAAATTGGAATTGGTCTTGGCAAAATATTTTGGAACCAGATTTTCTAACTTTTCTCATGATTTACTTTTTGATTAACATCATAACTACTTTTGAGGCACAGTTACATTTAATGTGTAAATCCAATGACTGCCAACATTTTAATTTTTTTTGTTCTTTTTATTACTGACATATCTAGACAAAGGGCTAACCTTGAAATGCTGGACACCAGTATACTTGGATAATTTGAGCCATAGTTGAGTGAAACCAAATGTGAGTCTCCAAAGGTTGTGGAAAGTAAAAGGGCAAGAAAGGTAACTGTTTGTTAGTTAATTAGTGTTTTTATTTTGTTATGTATTTGACCTTTCTTTGGAAATGTGGAAGGGGGTTATGATAATATAAAGAAAGTAATAGAATTACATAAAATATAAAGGCACAAACAGGCCATTCAACCCTTCTGGTTCCTGCTGGAATTTATGCTTCATATGAGCTCCCTTCATCTCAGATTATCAGACTTAAGTCCTTCAATATCCTGTCTCTCATGTACTTACGTACCTTCCCCTAGAATGTATCTAAACTGCTCGCCTCAGTTACTTGTAATGGGGAATTACACATTCTAATCATTGTTTGTGACAAGAACTTTCTCCTGAATTCTCATTGGATTTATTAGTTACTGACTTACATTTGTTACCATCGTTTGCCTTGTCACAATGGACACGTCAATAATGCTTTGGCTTTTATAACCACCTATAGTGTTAAGAACTTTCATCTCAGGTGGAACTTAATTGAATTCGGTACTCTGACCTTAGCTTTGTTCAAGTCCAGTCACACCACTGTGTTTTCAAAAATGAAAAGTCAAGAACATACAGTAGGATGGACAAGGTGGCATACTGGATTAACTAAAAAAAAGTTTAAATCTCATGTTTACACTTTTTAATACATGGAAATTCAAAGTAAAAATGGCAATGATTGTTCAGAGAGCTCACATCTAACCTGGCCTGGTCTATCTGTGATTCCAGTTCTTCATTCACTCTCTGAAGTGACCTAACAAATGCTACCGGTGTATTAGGTTGCTCTGCAACTGAAAAGGCAGCCTAGCTTTTCAGAGCAAATAGGAATGCACAATAAATGTTGGCCTTACCTCTCAAGGACTTATTCTCACATTGATGATTTTTTTTGAAGAAAGGACATCACCAAAGTGGAAAAGATGTGAAAGATCATCATGATTAAATTGAGACTTTATTTGGAGAGCAGGTTGGGGGGGGGGGGGTAGAGTAAACTAAACCTTTAGAACTCTGCTCATCCACATGGGACTTAGTTGTGCCTATTATCTATGAGAGGTGGTGATACCATGGACTAACTAAAATGCAGAACTTCTGACACCAAAACATATTGTGCAAGTGAAGAAGATGAGATTATTTGCTGGAAAGCTTTATGTTGAGAGCTTGATTTCATGATTGGTTGGTTGTGTTGAGTTTTGTTTTTCAGTGATGGTTATTTTCTTAAAAACTCAATTTGTATTTGGAAAGAAAGCAGTATCATTAAAAATTATACTATTGCCAAGTCCCATCTTCCAGCAGGGTGACTTACCATTCCAATGAACCCATAATTGTCAGTGAAGCAGGATTTTGAAGTGAGTATCTGTCAGTACTGGTTGTTAGTATTCAGTTTGATCTTGTGATTTTGCTTGTCTGATTTTGTTCACACTCATTTCATTCATTCCATTATGAACATACCAAAAGCAATGTCTATCGTATAGTTTGATCAGTGTGTAGTAATGAATTCACAACTGCTGTGTGTTGTCTTTAGTTCTCACTCAACTTTAAACTCAAGGTTTCAGAGGGAAACACAATATTATACGATATTAAGTGACACAGCCAACAGTCTGGTCAAAGAAAACATGTAATATGTAATAAAGGAAATATTGTCCAGACCCAGAAATATTTGAGGCCAATTTATTTGTTTGGTTTATTGCCTGACATAAACTAGGTTTCACCAAGATGACAAAACAGAACACACATAAAAATCTCAAAAATGTATGATACTGATTCTCTTAAATATAGTTTTATAAATATCCAGATTTAAAAAAAAAAGACACATAAGACACTTTGTTTCTTGGTTTTGTTTAACAAGTTAATTTCTTTTAACTGTTCACCTTACCTTACATCAGCTTAGATTTTCTGAAGAGTTTCAATAGTTGTACCCAAATTTCAGGGTATTTTGTTTTCTTGGTCAATTTCTATAAGATTTATCTTTATTAAGCTGTTACTTTTTTTTAAGCAGTGGACAAAATATATAGGTTAAAAATTAAATATTGGCTTGGGATATGATCAATGCTGGTAACAAGTAAATTACAATATAAATACAAATTACATTTCAGTTTTACATTTGGTGATTTTCTTTAATATACAAAACATATACTACAGAAATATTCAAAGTTTCTGGCATGTTTCACAGTGCTTTGTCCAATTGGAAACAGCTGCACTTAACATTATAGGGTTCCTGTACTAGCAGAAGGTTAACTAGATTAGATGTTTAAAAATAGATGAAAGCATTTTTAGTAGTCAAATGCTTTTGTATAGTAAATAAGCATGTTTTTAGTATTTTACAATAGGATACTTAGAGATGATTTTAAGATGTCAGGAGAAGAGCTCCAGGATTTATTAGACGAGAAGTCTGTTCTCAAGAGCTGCCAGTTTTTTTGTGAAGGCACCTAGTATAAAAATTGTTAAGGACAATTTTGCATGAGTCAAACCATTAAGCTGCAGTCTCTTGTGCAAAAATGTTCCAATATTTTCAACTTTAATTAAATTATTTACCTACATTATGCATCTTACATGTTCACACTTAAATTTATCAGAAATGCTGGAGGCATAGATAAAGTAAATAGCCAACAGTGTTTCCCCATGGTGGGGAAGTCTAAAACTAGGTTTAAGGTAAAAGGGGAAACATAGAAAAGGATCCAGAGGGACAATTTCACACAGATATTGGTAAGTGTCTGGAATGAGTGCTGGAAGTGGTGGTGGAGGTGAGTACAATTTCATCATTTAAGAAACATTTGGACAGGTACATGGATGAGATAGGTATGGAGGGATATGGGCCAAACACAGGTGAATGGGACTAGATTAGTGAAAACTGGGTGGCATGGATAAGTTAGACTGAAGAGCCTGTTTCCATGCTGTAAACCTCTATGACTCTATTTGAGCAGTACAAGCAGTAAAGTCTCATGCTGGGGATGGTCACTGCCTCTCACTTGTGTGGCTTGCACGTTATTTGCGACTTATTAGCTCAAGCCAGTCTTGCTTCACGTGGGCACAGACTGCTTTATTATCTGAGGAGCTGTGAATTAACATCTCCATTGCTTATTTTGTATTGCATGGATGAAGTGTCTGGAGATGGTTGGGCATAGGACATTATGGAACTGCTATAGCAGGGGAATTCCTACAGCAATATCCAATAGCTGAGATGGTTGGCCTCCAATACTGTCTTGATGTCAAGGGACAGTCTTACACAGTCTTCTTCCAAGAACTACACTGGCCCCACCCCCCACCTTTTCCTCCGCTACATCGATGACTGTATCGGCGCCGCCTCGTGCTCCCACGAGGAGGTTGAACAGTTCATCCACTTCACCAACACCTTCCACCCCGACCTCAAATTCACCTGGACAGTCTCAGATTCCTCCCTCCCCTTCCTCGACCTTTCTATTTCTATCTCAGGCGACCGAATCAACACGGACATCTACGACAAACCGAC
>NC_057736.1:7538228-7557423 GCF_004010195.1 Chiloscyllium plagiosum | reverse complement strand
AGCGCAGCAGGTCAGGCAGCATCGAGGGAACGGGAGAATCGACGTTTCGGGCATTAGCCCTTCTTCAGGAATGAGGAATGTTGGTCCAGCAGGCTAAGATAAAACCTCCTCCCTATCTTTTATCTTAACCTGCTGGACCAACTTTCCTCATTCCTGAAGAAGGGCTAATGCCCGAAACGTCGATTCTCCTGTTCCCTAGATGCTGCCTGACCTGCTGCGCTTTTCCAGCAACACATTTCCATCTCTGATCTCCAGCATCTGCAGACCTCACTTTCTCCTCCAATATAGTTAGTATGGTCAGTCATAAACAGCAATAGGTCAATTACAAGAAGAGTTCAGAACTGAATCATAGAATCCCTACAGTGTGGAAGCAGGCCTGTCGAGTCTGCAATGACTGACCAAACGGTATCCCGCCCAGACCCATCCCCTATCCTATCCTCTTAACCCTGCCTTTCCCATGGACAATCCACCTAACTTGCACATCTTTGGACTGTGGGAGGAAACAGGCACAGGCAGTTGCCTGAGGCTGAAATCGAACCCGGGACACTGGTGCTGTGAGGCAGCAGTGCTAACCACTGAGCCACTGTGCCACCCTGAATATTATATATCACCTACATATATTTTCCTCCATTAGTTGTTCAATTAAATTATGGATAATCCAATATTAGTTTTTCTTTAACAGTGAACCACACACGTGATTAAAAGGATATGTTTTGCTGTCAGTGTTTTGATTATTTTCTCGACTTTTGTCTGGAATTCCACAAGTGATTCGCAAGCACAAGGGTCTTTAGCAGGTGCAGCTGAAAGAAGAATAAAACATGAGGGAACAACAGTAAAATATTCCAGACATGCCATAAATTACTAGCTGCAGCAGTATGCCATTATACAGTCATTTGTTAGGATATTTACAGTGTATTATAAACAGTGAAATTGTAAAGGTGCTGCCTTGTAAGTATGACGTAGCTCAAGGTCTACACAATGCAGTTCTTGGCCTTCCACTGCAGTGCTCTTCAAAATAGATATTGCCAGTGTGTAACACAATGTGAATTTATCCAAGTGTACCACTGCTGTATTGATTTGGAGAAGTCGGTGTTTGAGTTAAAAATTAAAAGTTAAAAATCACATAACACCAGGTTATAGTGCAACAGGTTTAATTGGAAGCACTAGCTTTTAGAGTGCCGCTCCTTCATCAGGTGATTGTGCATTTGGTTTGGTATTGCTAGCTGTCCTTTACACATCTGTTTTGCAAGTTGTCATAAAGAATAAATAAATTTGTTCCAGCATCTGCTTTCCTACACACAGAGGTTTGTCCTATCAAATTTTAATGATGTGAATAGCTCAGAAACAGGGTCAATTAGTCTGTGCTATCCACGCCATCTTTTATTCCACTGAATCATCTCAGTCTTTTTGCTTATCTTACTATTCCTTTCTTTTCTCTTGAAGATCTGTCTAGATTTCTTTTGAAAGCATTGTTCAAGATTTTAGCTGTATATTGAACTTAGAAGTCATGAACGAACACTGAATTATTAATAACATTTGTTTGGTCAATATGATTCAAACTAATGATTACATGTTATGATTGTTGTTGCCTAAGTGTTCCACCACATGGAGTAATGGTATAGCTGCAGGAGCAGTGGTAAAACCTTATGCCATATTACTGATGTGTTGAGTTGAAAATATATAGACAAATGTTTCAGCTATTTTATACAGAACACTTAATGGTTCAATTTTTTACAAACTAATTTGAGATTGCCCACAATATTGACATGGTCCCATCTAGACTTGTCAGCTTTGTAGTTCTGTTGTTGCAAGTGAATCAAACTAATTTCCTAAAATCTTAACTATAATCCTTTGAGTTTTTGACATTGTCTTATTGAAATTAGGGTATGGGTTCATGGAGAAAACGTCTTTTTTTTTCAGGCTATCCTCAGCATACAACAACATTGTAGAGAATTTGCAGAGTTCCCAAAAATTGAGAAGTTTGAATATCTTTGGATTAAGACAGCTAGGACAAACGCTGAATTATACAGCAAGAATATTCCTTACCACATATTTTAACCTGTAATTTATCAGCAATTTTATTCATCGTCTTGAAATCAGCAGTATAGTAATAATGATCCTTCACTGGATCTGAAGCAATTATCCTTAATTCTTCCTCAAGTGCATTCCCCACTCCGACTGCAAACATTCTAATTCCTGAAACAGATAAAGTGAAATATTAATTACCCATACCCTTATTTTGTACATAAAACTACATTATGATGAATATCAGTGTTGATCAGCATCAATACAGTATGTTTTGTATTTAGAACCTGGTATGATCTGTTGCTATTGCACACTTGGTTTCTTAGGATTGTGTACAGAAAATAACAAATGTTGTAGTGCCATTTCATGATGGGTAATTGCTATATTGAGAAGGAGCTGTAGGCTCTATCTGAACAAAATCTTTTTATCGCCATTCAATAACTCCTGTTGGAAATGTGGGGAATGTAAGACTGACAATAGGAGGAGATTTCATAAATCAACAAGTCATCAGTTTTATGTTGGCTTTCCAATGGGCCTCAAGTGCTTGAGGACTGTAATAGACATAAACATTGAAAACTGAGATACATTCCACTAATAGATGTTTAAGAATGTGATAGCTTTGCAGAAAAAGGTGCTGAGGACTGCAACAGATATGGACACAGATGTTGCAAAATGTAATGCCTACAGACAGACATTTAGGGTGAATTTTAATGTCCTTACTAAGGCAAATTGGAGGCAGGAAGGCATTTAATTGGATGGCAGCCAGTTGAGGATATCATTTTCCTGCCTCTGCGTCTGGTTCAGTCCAGTATAGGAAGGCTTGTAAATGACCTTTCCCCAACCTCACTCTCTGAAACCAATTGAGGCCCTTAGTGAACAATTATTGCAGACTCCAAGGTCTGGGGTGGATGTTGTTTGATCTGGCATCAGGAAGGAGTGGGGCCCACTAAAAACCATGCCCCTGCCTTTGCACCTCCTTATGCTGCCTAACAGCCACCAGCTTCACATGGACCCCACAACATCATCAATCACCCTTGTTCTGACTCCTTGCTCTCCCAGTGGTGCTGCCTACATTGAAAAGGTACTGGTCTCTGATTGTCCAGCTGCTCTGGAGGAATGGGTAGGCATGTGGGGTTTTCCTCTTATGGTCGAAGCGTACGTTTCCCCTAATTCTTTTCCATTGTGTGTCCTCTGAGGTCAATGCACAGCAATGGCTTCTGGAACCGGAATCCAATGTGTTGGCATGCTGATTGGTTCGTCTAGACCTCTAAGCGGGCAACTTGCCTTGGCTCTTGACCCCAGGAAGGCCAGTTTCTAGTGACTTAAGTTCCTGACTGGCAGATATCACAGTGGTCCTTTCCCAAAGGAGACAACAATTGGTAGGAGAGACCTTGGTTTACTAACTTCAAGTCCACGGTTTGGAGGCAGGGCGAAGGATATATTTGACACAAGGACCAGATGTTAGTAATGTATTACTTGGAGTGTAACAGATGTTTACAGGTGCAAAGTATACTAGCTAATTTAAAGTATACAACAAAAATTATTTTCTGTAATTATTACCTTGATCTTTGGCCTTTTGAGCAAAATCATTAATATAATCCTGTGAACGGCCATCTGTAAAGATGATTCCGACTTTTGGGATATTTTCCCTTGCGCCTTGTGATGGAACAAAAATGTTTTCAGCGAGATGTTGCAGGGCCAGGCCTGTCATTGTTCCCCTCTCCATGTACTCCATTTTCTTGACTGCGGTCTTGATGTTTTGTTTGGTTTTGAACTTGTTGAGAGGGAATTCTGTCCTGACTGAGCTGGAATACTGAATGAGTGCGATACGTGCATTCTGATCACCAACATCTAGGGCGTCGACTATCTGGTTGATGAATTTTTTTACCAGTTGGAAGTTTTCAGGTCTCACACTCTTGGACCCATCAATGACGAAAGCTAAATCAACGCCTCCTGAACTGCAAGCTGTGTGCAAAGTTAAAATAAGAATTTAAAGAAGAAAAAAAAGGTCTTACACATTCCCCTTCCACTTCTATGAACTATTGATGATTTCATTGTGCCCTGTAAGGCCAAATAAAAGATACATTCAGGATCAAACTCTTTGGGAAAACATCTGAAAATGTAAACTAATATCCCTAATGTCAGAAGATATATGGTCTATAGTGAAAAAAATGAGTAATTATGTTGAATTTGGCTTAGAATGATTTATTTACAACATTATTGTTAATGGGTTTGTTAGTGGGATGATCTATGATGTTCATTATCAAATACACTCCAGCACAATGAAACATAGATTATAAACTCATATCAGCGTAGGTGGTAATACAGTCAAGATATAAATTCTTCACAGAGCTGGTAGTTAATGCATGGAAAAGCTACAAAAGATGGTGTAGCGCATAATAGAGGGTGATTGTTATCTCAAACATCTCATGCAACTTCACCTACCACAATTATGGGAACAGGAGTGGTCTGATCAGCTGCTCAAGCCTCTTTCACCATTAGAGATCATGTCAACAATTTGGGTTTCAATTTTACTTATAAATAGCTTTGTACACATGCCCAAATTTACAGCAGATTTCAGACCAACAAGCTCATTTAGGGAGATTGAGAATCAGCAAAACAGCTTAGTTTCAGTTAAAACCTTAAAATTGCTACAGGATAGGACAAAATAGACTTATCAATTTAATTCAATTTAAATTCCATTCAATTCAAATTCAATCCAATAATCATCATAGGCAACCTTGATCTCCTGACATTAACCTGATTGTTCAAAGGATATGGAGTGGACTTTCCCAAATTCATTTCGAAAATAGCCACAGACCTTTTTTGTTACCTCTGCTTTTGTGTTATTTAGGCACTAGCATCAGTCATATCGGGATGGAGTCGTATACAAAGCTGCGTAGATAGGGCAAGCATTGCTTCAGTACATCTGAAAGTCTTATATTCATATGTGCAAGTCAGCTAAGCTTTAGTTTAGTAACTTTTTGATTCCATTCTGAAATAAAACTTACTGCCGCATGTTCTTCCATCCGGATTTAATGTGAATCCTTCATTGCAGGCACATTTGTAAGAGCTAGGTGTGCTTACACAGATGTGTTCACAATCATGATCTCCACTGGCACAAAGATCCACCACTGAAACACAAAATTCAAGCTGTGTCAATTCTGATAAAGCAGAATCTGGAAATAGGTTGTCTGTTAACCAGATCCTCTCTATGTTCCTAATTAGCTTAAGCAAATTTCTTTGCTTATTCACTCCCACAGCACTTCATCCTTTGGGTTCAAATCCCACTGTGGTGTGCAGCTTTATTTTTCTGTCCATTCACAGGATGTGGATATCTTTGGCTAGGCCAGTATTCATGCCCATCCCTAATTGCCGAGAGAGCAGTTAAGAGTCAATCACACTGCTGTGTGTCTAGAGTCACATATAAAACAGACCAGGGAACGATGGCAATTTCCTTCCCTGAAGGATATTAGTAAACCAGATGGGTTTTTCCTGACAATTGATAATGATTTTATGGTCATCATTAGATTTTTAATTCTAGATTTTTAAAACATTGAATTCAAATTACACCATCTGCCATGGTGGGATTTGAACCAAGGTCCCCAGAACATTTTCAGAGTTTCCAGATTAATAGTCTCATGATAGTATCACTAAGCCATTGCCTCTTACTAACTGATTAAATTTAAATGCAATTCATAAAGTATCGTAAAATATAAAGTTAATCTGAGTAACGGTGATCATGAAACTATCATTGATTGTCATAGAACCCCATCTGGCTCATAAATATCCCTGAATGCAGGATATCTGTTGCCTATATGTGACTCCAGACCTACAGCAATGTGCTTGACTTATACATTCCCTTTGAAATGGGCCTAGCAAGCTGCTCAGATCAAGGGATAGGCAACAAGTGCTGGTCCCTCCAGTGATGCTCACATAACATGAAAGAGAAAAAAAAGCTCTTTACAAAATGCTTTTTGAAATGTTTATTCAAGCTAACGATTAGTTATTCATTACTGAATACTGTCTTTCCCATATAATTGGTGTTACAATTCTTCCATCCCCCAATCTTAAAGCCAACCCTATGTGTCTGCAAACGCTTCATTAATCATTGTTTCTGCGTAGACACTGAAGAGAACTGGTGATAATCAACACCTTTGTCTAATTCCAGTTTTAGTTACACTTGAATCATATCACCAAGAAATAAAATGAATCTGCTGACTGGAAAGCTGCTTGAATAGCTTTTTAAGGTGGTTACTAGTTCAGATCAAACATTGACTGATCAGTATATTATTCTGACTTATGATCTAAGTGTGGTGCTATGAGACTGACACCAGTTTTCATTTTTTGGTGCTTTACTCACCACAGAACGCTTCCTGGAATTTTTTGGAAAGTTTTTCGATAGCACTGTAGCTTTCCACATAGTCTAAGTGGTCTTCTAGGGGTTCGCTGGCAATTTCACGCAGTGAGCTCATTTCTGCCCTGCCCACACCAATGGCAAAGATCTCAATGCCACTCTGCTTGGCCCGTGTGGCTGCCTCCCGCACTCGGTCCTGGGGCCGGCCATCGGTCACAATGATGGCAACCTGAAGGTAGATGGACACAGAAATGGTCAGTTTCCTGCAATAATTATGAGTGGATTGATTTTATTCTATTGCTTTATTTTGCTTAAAGTGAAGCCACAAGTGTCTGTGCCTGCAAATTATGATCAATACCCGTTGCAAATGTACTATTAATCAATGCTTCTCAAAGTGGTTAACCTTGGAAATGATCCCGGTATCACTAGTGGTCATTGTCCTTCAGGGTAGGTACACCAAGAACACAGTCCCAAAGTTCTGGGCAGAGTATATCTGATCAGATCGCTATCCTGATCTCTTGTGGATTTTAGGTAGCATTACTGTCTTTGATGCACATTAATGAAACTTGTCCTACTGATTGAGGTGGGTACAGGACAGTTAGACATAGAATTACTAGTCAATGTGGGTACAGCACATTTGGAAACAGAGGTCCTTGTCCCAAGAAAGCTGTTGGGAGTAAATTATACATTTAACACATAATTTTGGCAACTAAACTATTGATTTTTATTTATTTGGGCATCTTTCCCCCCAAAACAATCATTAAATGAACTATTTTATCTTTTTCCTAATATTATAGGTGAGGAGTATGCAGTTTTGTTGAAGTACCAGAGAAAGTAGATAAAGGAAATGCAGTGGTTGTTGTGTGTATGGATTTTAGTAAAGTATTGGATATAATATCACATAAAAGGCTGCTGAACAAAGTTGAGGTTTCTAGAATAAGAGGGCCAGCGTGCATGTTCCTTCCAAACCACTCACCATCCTGACTTGGAGATATATCATGCTTCCTTCACTTGGTCCAAATCCTGGAATTCCCTTACTAACTACATTGTGGGTCTAGCTACAGCACAGGGACTGCAGAAGTTCAGGAAGACAGCTCAACACCACCTTCTCAAGGACAACTAGGGACAGGCTCCAGTCAGCAACGCCCAGGTCCCACAAGTGAATAAAAAAAAGTTGGATAAAACATATTTTAAGGAAAGAAAGCAGGAAGTTATGATAATTGCTTGTTTGTCAAACTGGAGGGTGATGATGTTACTTGTCAAGGGTCAGTGCTCGGACACTGGCTTTTATCTAAATAACTTGTTTCTAGGAATAGAAAGTAAGTATCAAAATTTGCCACTGATATAAACTTGAAGTAGTAAGAAGGATATGACTTGCTTGTAGAAGGACAACAAAACAGAGACCCGGGTTCAATTCCCACACCAGGCGACTGTGTGGAGTTTGCACATTCTCCCAGTGTCTGTGTGGGTTTCCTCCGGATGCTCCGGTTTCCTCCCACAATCCAAACATGTGCAGGTTAGGTGAATTGGCCATGCTAAATTGCCCAGAGTGTTAGGTGAAGGGGTAAGTGTAGGGGAATGGGTCTGGGTGGGTTGTGCTTCGGTGGGTCGGCGTGGACTTATTGGGTCAAAGAGCCTGTTTCCACACTGTAAATAATCTAAATCTAATGTAAAAAATTGGCAGGCAAGTGGCAGATGGAGTTTAACACTGAGAAGTGTGAGATGAGGCATTTTGGCAGAAATGATGGGGAAAGGCAATAAAGATTTAATGGGCTTAGAATTGAAGTGTGACAGGATAGAAAGACCTGGAAGTTTATGTGCATCAGTCTTTGAAAATGGCAGGACATATTGAGAGAGTGATTAGCAAAGGTCCTGGGATCTTAGACTTCATAAATGGAGCCATCAAGCACAAAATCAGGGATATGGCACTGATACTAGATAAAACTCTTGTTATGGCTCCAACTAGAGAATTGCATAAGGTTGTAGGCACTTGAGGAAAGATCCTTGAGAAGGTGCAAGTATTTTTTTTAATCAGAGTTGTTCTTGCAATTGGAGGGAGTTGGAGAGACCATTAGTTACAAGATTAGGTTGAAAAGGCAGGGGTTGTTCTCTATTGAGCAAACGATATTGAGAAAAGATTTGATGTGGTCAAGATTACAATAGGTTTAGATAAGATGGACAAGGAACATCTCATCCAGTTAGCTGATGGTACAAGGATTAGAGAATACAGATTGAAGATTTTCGGTAAGAGATGCAGAGTGAATGTGAGGAAGACATTTTTGTTGCAGTTAGTGGTAATGACCTAAAATTCACTGCCCATGAAATGGTGGACATGAAAATGATCAATGATTTCAAAAGGAAATCTGTTGGTCTCTTGAAGGAAATAAACTTGCAGGCTGGAGACCAAGTGAGGAGTGAGATTGAGTGCATTGTTCTGCGGAGGCTGCCATGGACTAGCTAAGCTGAATGGCTTCATTCCATGCAGTCAATGACTCTGTGACCTCTGGATTCCAACTTTCTTTTTAGTACTCCTATGGTCAGACCTTCTCTGTTGTTCTTCCCATATTCCTCAGAGGCTACAAAGACCTCTTATTATTTAGAATTCCTTTCCTCTGTCACCAATTACGTGGAGATCAGCATTTGTACTAACCTCAGTTAAAATCATTTTTTACTAGAATTTTAACACAGTGTAATTGATATTCAATGTTACTACCGTCACTGAATCCCCCACTATCAGCATTCTGAGGGTTAACCTGAAACACAACTGGACAAACCATATACATACAGTGACTACAAGAGCAGGAATCTTCCTGCATTTCTGCTTCCCCAAAGCCTGACTACCACCTATAAGTCCCAAGTCAGGAGTGTGATGGAATATTCTCCACTTGCCTGGATCAGTGCAGCTCCAATAATACTCGAGAAACTTGACACCATCAGGATAAAGCACCATACCCAAAAGCATTACTCCCTCCACCACTGACACTCAGTAGAAACAGTGCGTACTGCAGAAATTTACCAAAGCTCCTTAGACAGCACCTTCCAAACCAACAACCACTTCTATCTACAGGGACAAGGGCAGCAGATGCTTAGAAACACCATCACCACCTACAAATTCCCCTCCAAGTAATAGTCAATCCTCAAGTAGAACAACATCACTGCTTCTTCACTGTCATTCTGTCAGGGTCCTAGAACTGCCTTCCTAACAGTATGGTCACCATTGTGTACCTACAGCACATGGACTGCAGCGGTTCAAAAAGGCAGCTCACCACCACCTCCTCAAGGGTAACTATGGATGAGCAATAAATGCTGGCCCAGCTAGTGATGCTAACATCCCTTGAATGAATAAAAACAAGCTTGGACACCCAGTATTCCCTTTCTTATTCAGTCTGGAGCTGTGGCTTCTCCCAGTGATCCTGAGTTAGCTCTTTTTTACATCCTTACACATCACCAATTTTAATTGCTCCACCAGTGGTGGGTATGGCTTCATTTGCTATGAGTTAAAATGTGGATTCCTTCCATAAGCCTCTCTACCTCTTTTTCCAGTTTTAAGACTTCCTTGACTGTCACCTTGTCAACTTGATATTCCTGTATTGGTGAGATTCTTCTAACAGTTGCTAGTAATACTTGGAGCTGGAGTTAAATCTAGATGAGATTTCAGACACAGAGGTTGAAATTAGCCTGTACACTGGAATTAGGTTGCAAGGATCCCAGGTCCTTTACACTGAATGAGACCAGTTTTTACATTTATGCTTCCTAAGGTCAACAGCCACAGACGACATGAAATTTGAAAAATCTAGAGAGGAGTTTCAGGTAAGCCAACATAGAATTTTTTTTTTTAAAGAGTACCCCGTGTGTGGAATGAACTTCCAGAGGAACTGGTGAATGTGGGTACAGCTATAATGTTTAAAAGGTATTTAGATAAATACACAAATAAGAAATGTTTGGAGGAATATGGGCCAAGCACAGACAGATGGGATTAGTTTAATTTGTAATTGTGGTCGGCATGGACTGGTTGGACCGAAGGGTCTGTTTCCGTGCTGTATAACCCTGTAACTTGATTCATGTAGGGGAGAATTTACTGTTCAAGAAAGGAGGGGAGAAAATAATTGGATCCATAATCCAGAGACAAACAAAACTACCAAAGACATGCGATTGCAATGAAGAGGCTTTTAAATTGGGGAAGATCCATGCGGCAGGGACTGTTTAAAGTTCACTGCGTGAGACCTAGCCTTAAGAAACCAAACCTGACCCTATTTGAAAGCACCTTGAGTGTCAATTTCAAATGGCTTCTTAAATACTGAATTATCATTGATAAGTTCAAAGCATCAATTGATCCATATTAGTAGATGAAGCTGTGGAATTAAACTGGCCTGTTGAACAGCCACAAAATAAAACAACATTGACAATGCAATCTTATTAAGAGACATGCATTGTTCACCTTTGTTGCAGTGTTAGGTTCTGCTGATCCTAAAAGCAATGATCCTTTTATGGCAAGAAGTTTGGAACATTAGGTATCTCTAAATTGTTGGAGGAATGGACTTGTACTGTCATTCCTACTAACCATCTATAATGAGACATTTTTGGGGAAGTTGATGGCGTAGTGGTAATGTCACTGGTCAAGTAATCCAGAACCCCAGGCTGATGTTCTGAGGATATGAGTTTGAACCCCACTACTGCAAATGGTGAAATTTGAAATGTAAAAGCACAGCTAATCTAATGATGACAATTAAACCATCGTCGATTGTCCATCGAGTTCATGAATGCCCTTTAGGGAAGGAAATCTGCCATCCTTATCTGGTCTGGTCTACATGTGACTCCAGACTCACAGCAACATGGTTGACTCTTAATAGCTCCTTGGGAAGTTAGGGATGAGCAATAACTGCTGACGTACCCAGTGATGTCATATCCCATACATATATATATATATCTATATATATATTAAAATGGTTTTACTACTGATCTGACAAACAATTCAAATACTTACTTATACTTGAAGATTTATTGAGCAAAATGATCTTCAGTTAAACCTTCTTCCTAAGATAGCCACCTGCACTGAGTAAATAGCAAGTACAAAAAAATTGAAATCTTTGCACTTTGCATTGTGATTGCCAAAACACCAGGAACAGTGGGTAGGATATCAGGGTTGGTACAGGCTACTTGATGAGAATAGACAATTGTCCTCAGAAGGGAGTTGAGAAATTGTTGTAGTGATACAAATCAACACTTTGAAAGCCTCTCAAACCTGGTCATAACTGAAACCAAGTGGATAATTATATTTGAATACATATAAATGAATACATAAGGTGTACTGACCAAATTTAAAATAAGTTAAATTACCTATTTTATAAAGATTTTTATAAAGAATTTGAAAAATATTGTTAATTTCCAGTTTATAAAAGAGGTTTCTATAGTTACCTTGCTGGCTGCATCAGTCTTGACCCGTGCTCCATTAGACTCACTGAAAGCAATATTGGTTGCAAATTGGATGGCGAGGCCAGTCATGGTACCGGAGGAGAGTGGCTGGATCTGGGAGACAGCTCGCAGGACGCCTGCCTTGTTGCGATGTGCATTAAGGGCGAACTCATTTTTGACGGTACTGGCATAGTTAACCACCCCAACGCGGGTGGCATTTGGACCAATGTCAAGGGATTCGATTACCTGGGATACAAACACTTTCACCTGTTCAAATTCAGATGGGCGAACACTCCTAGAACTGTCAATAATAAAGACCAAGTCACTTGGTTTACTCCTGCACAGGCCTGTAAGAGAAAGAAAGGAATGAGATAAAGCAAAACAGAAATAGTTTAAAGAAGTTCAGTTTAATATAGCACATTAAAGTTCATCTATAAAAGGAATACTGTTGCTAATATCATGGAGGGTGCTGTTTTATTGAACAGAAAGTGCTGGACAAACTCAGCAGATCAGGCAGCATCTATGGAGAGAAAAACAGACTTAAAGTATATGAATGTTCCGCAGTTCTGAAAAAGTCAAATTGGATTTGAAACGGTAACTGTTTCTTTCTCCACTAATACTCCCTGATTTGCTGAGTTTCTCCAATATTTCCTGTTTTCAGATTTCCAGCATTTCTAGTTGTTTGCTTTCATTTGATTGTTCCACTGAATACTTTATCTTCCTGCTCTTTTTCTGAAATCATTGCTTTATGTTATGAGTGGTGAGATCTAATCTTCTGGCATGTCACCCAATTGTCTGTCCTTGAAAGTATGAAACTAGACCAATAATTTTCAGTAGTTCATTGTGAAAGCACCAGTGCCAAAGCATATCTCATCTCTTTCTAATAGGTCTGTGGTTCACCTTCCAGCAGGTGTCACTAGAATCACTGTAGCTTGAGGCACTGAGGCCAAGTTAAACTTCCCTCTCATAACTTTGATGTAAACAGTCAACTCACTGCAGACCAAGAATGATCCTGAATCAGTTTAAGCTTCTCACCTTAACAGCACCTTTAACAAAAGAACCACTTTGGCCATAATGATACAGCAAATTTCTGGGAGTCGTACCAGAGGATTGGAGGGAGGTGAATATTGTTACCCTTTTCAAGAAGGGTAATAGGGAAATCCCTGGCAATTACAGACCAGTCAGTCTTACGTCTGTGGTCAGCAAGGTTTTGGAAAGAATTCTGAGTGATAGGATTTATGACTATTTGTAAAAGCATAGCGTGATTAAAAGCAGTCAGCATGGCTTTGAGAGGGGCAGGTCATGCCTCACAAATCTTATTGAGTTCTTTGAAGAGGTGATAAGACAGGTTGATGAAGATTGGGCAGTGGATGTGGTGTATATAGACTTCAGCAGGGCATTTGATAAGGTTCCCTATGGTAGGCTCATTCATAAAGTCAGGAGGTATGGGATAAAGGGAGATTTGGCTCTCTGGATTCAGAATTGGTTGGCTGACAGAAGGCAGAGAATGTTGTAGATGGAAAGTATTCTGCCTGGAGGTCAGTGGTGAGTGGTGTCCTGCAAGGCTCTGTTCTTGGGCCTCTGCTCTTTGTAGTTTTTATAAATGACTTGGGTGAGGAGGTTGAGGGGTGAGTAAGTAAATTTGCCGATGACACAAAGGTTGCAGATGCCATTGATAGTATCGATGGCTGTTGCAGGCTGCAGAGCTGGGCTGAGAAATGGCAGATGGAGTTCAACCTGGATAAATGTGAAATGATGCATTTTGGAAGGTGGAACTTGAATGCTGAATATAGGATTAAAGACAGGATTCTTGGCAGTGTGGAGGAACAGTGGGATCTTGGTGTTCAAGTGCTTAGATCCCTCAAAGTTGCTTGTAAATTGGTAGCACATTCTCTGCAATGCATTGTGGAATGTTAGAGTTTTGCAAAAGCATCTCCACAGAGATGGGTTGAATTAAGTATTATAACAAATTCCTGCAAAAGATGGAGATTTTCATTGGGCATGATGAAAAGAAACATTACTTCTGATTATCAAACTCAGCCAATTGGAAATTGATTGAAACAGAGAAATTTCCTGGTGTAGAAAGATGCCATTCAATCCATTGTGACACATGCTGGCTGAAAGAGCTATCCCATGCTCCAGATCTTGGTTCATAGCCCTTCTAGGTTGTGGCAATACATGCATATGTAGGGTTATCGTTAAATGCAATGAGGGTTTCTACCTCTAATATCCTTTTAAGCAGTGTGATCCTAATCCTAACCACTACATGGGTGAAAAGCTCAATTCCCCACAAAACCTTCTGCTAAGTACATCACCTAATGCCCCCAGTTTATTGACCATTCTGTTGAGGGAAATTGATTCTTCTCATTCATTTGATCACAGCTCCTTTTAATTTAAGCATTTTGTTTGATATGAAATGACTGTGCTGCTTGCAAACTAACTTATCAGGAGAGTTCTACGGTTTCAATTAGAAACAATGAATAGCACAATGTCATGGAAAGCAACAACAAATCATAGTTAATAATTTAGAAATTTAATTAGGAGCCAACATTATTATAAAGATGAGAAATAGAATTAGCAGTGGGTCAACAATCTCTCAAACTTGCTACACTATTCAATAAGATTAAGTTTAATAATTGTTGCCTCAACTGCACCTTGCAGATTTGCACTCCCGCTCCCCAATGTGACCCTTGACTCCCTCATACATCACAAATCTGCACAACCCATCCCTGAATATACTCAATGACCCAGCCTTGAATATGCTTTAGAATAAGGATTGCAAAGATGAGTAGCCTACTGTCTACTGAGAAAAGGAAGCCGTCCTCGTTTCCATGTTTTTGAAACTGTGCCCCCCTTGTTCTAGATTCTGTCATGAGGAAAATATCCTTGCAGTATCTACCCAACCAAACATCCATCATCCCCTTCATATTTTATATATTACAGTTAGAACAACTCTCATTCTTCTAAACTCCAAAAAGAATAGGTTCAACCTTCTCATCCTTTCCTCACATGACAATCTATGATGAAATGGAGAGCTGATAATAGCCAACCCCAAAGTCAATATTACAGTGAAAGTTTAAAAAAAATGATATTTTGGAGTGCTGAAGATGTTGGCAGCAGGTATTTCAGAGATGACATATCATCAGGGACTAGAAAAATGCCAGGAATATCTGCAACAGTTCTAGTCTAATTACTAACTGTGATAATATACATGCAAAAATCCCTCCCATTTACTTCTTCTCTCCAACAGCTACACAGTGCATCACTGTTCTGGATCTATTGACGGCTTTTCTAATGATTGAGTGGATAAATGCTCCATGAATTGTGGCACAATACCATACACACATGGAAAGTACAAGGTCCCTGGCTTCATCTGGTCTCTCCTGAGGTAGCCCATCTCGACTTTGACAGCGGTTGGGTGTTCCAATTGATATCAATATCTTTGGGATATTTTGAACTGTCCTTTGTGTTTAAGAGATGTTTTTGCACAATAACTCAATCTTTCCACAATGTTACAGGAATTAACCAAAAAGAACTCCAATTCCTCAGTGTTTTGAGCAATAGATTGCTACATTATTAGGATTAATTAATTCTACAAAAGAGTTTGCATGCTCATCTGCACATTGATTTTAAATGTCAATTGCAGTGCAGCTTGAGAACTTTACTTAAGGTTAGTTTTACTGTTCAACCCACCATACAGGCGTTCAGCCTTAAATTCCTACACTGACAGACCATGTGATCCACAGGAAAAGCACAGTTTGAAGATTTTGAAGAGTCAAAATGCTGTTTTAACAGTACTTTCTGAACTAAAATTGCATTAGCCTCACCAGTGCCACAATTTCCCTGACATTATATTCTTCCAAAGTTATTTCAAGTCAGTGAAAAATCGTGACCTCAACTTAAGAAAACGGATCTTACAAAATTGGAAAATAGATGGTTTTTGGTGGAAAGAAAACCTGGTGATTTGCCTTTACATTGTGGATTAGAAGGGATCATAAAATATAAAAAAAATCAGGTGCAATTGATATTTAGAGCTAGTTATCTTTTTTTGAAACAATAATACGCGATTGTAGCCTCTTACCAGCTGAAACCTGTGGACCAGTTCTGACAGGTTTGACTTTGGGAACGCCATTCACCTGAACCAGGATTAGGGCCGGGAGGAGCAATCCACTGAGAAGTCCCGTCATCTTGACCCGAAGCAGTTGCAGGAGTCCAGGCTGAAGATAGAGTGTGGCAGAGAGCGGGACTTGCTCTAGGTATTAACAAGAGGCTGGAATGCAGTCTGACACGTGTGGAATACCTGAAGGGGCTCCAGGAAAAGCGTTGACATTTAACTCTTTGACAAAATTATCCCCCAGCATTCAGTCGTTTATAACTAAGAAAACAAGTATAAAGTCACGGGAGTAAGACTGGCATAAATTAAACAGGGGAGAAAAGGAATGAAGTGTTAAAAACATTAGAGTGGCTGGATATATTCAAACTAAAGCTTTAATGGTTTTTGATCGGTACATAAATGCTGTTTTGGAGTTTTTAAAGTAGGGATGATTTAGAATGGTTTAGGTGATGTAGAGTGCTGGGTTTGTACTTTTTATTGTAACTGCTTACATTTTAATAATGTCTCTTTTTAACATCCTAACCCAGCACATTTGAAACCTTGCCACCTGGTGCCCTCTATTTTGTAAAAACTATAAGTACAGACGGGAGATATGGGATCAAAACCTTGAAAATAAGACGAATTCCTTAATTTTTCCCTGGATTCCAATTTAAGCGATAAAGGATCGCCAGCAGCAGAGGCGAATAAAGGGCAGGTTACAGTGGAACATGAGTATTGTTTGGCACAAATTACTGTCGTCTGCAGCATCCTTGACTATGTTAATGCAGACAGATTCGAACTTTACTCTCAAGTTCACTTTCCGATGGGCGTGCTTGACTTTCGCGAATGGCGCGCGTTTGTAATTGTGTTTTTAGTTTTCTTTATCCCTTCGTATATTTAATAGTATTTGAAATGACCTCGCCTCCCTACTGCCAGCCGCCCCAGTACGTACTTTGCACGATGTGGCTTATTCTCAAAACTGACCATTTAACAAAATACTTTGTAAAACCGCCCCGTGCCACATAAAGTCCCTCCAATTCGGTACAATTACACCCGAAACGTCGACTTCTCCACCTCCTGACGCTGCCTGGCTTGGTGTGTTCTTCCAGCCTCCTGCTTGTCTACTTTGGATTCCAGCATCTACAGTTTTTTTTGTCTCTACAACAATAATACAAGCAGCGAGTGCTGGAAACACTCAGCAGGTCAGGCAGCGTTTGTGAAGCCAGAGACCAATGTGAGTCTTCGCAATTCTATTTGATCACTTCAGGCATTTTCCAAACTTCATCTGACTTCAGACTCTATGAATTGAGCGGTCCTCAGTGCGGTTACAGTCCACATTCAGAGGAAAAGACCAGGTTTGCTGCTATGAGGAATAAAATAATTGAATTATATTGAGATCTGAACACAATTCAATGGCTAAAATTGGTAATATAGTGTCCGTTTGGTGAAATGATTTTAAAGTCTAATGTTGTCCAATTGCCTGGTTTTATTGATTCAATTTTTGCAGCGTTTTTGGTTTTGTTTCCTTTACTCGGAGTAAGCAGGGAGAAATTCAATTTCCCTCATTTACAACAAACTTGTTTAAATGAGGTTTCAATGACTTCGGTTCTATTTTCTCCTGGTTCAACACCCATCATGTTGGTGTTTATGTTCAAACTAACCCCATAAGCAAAACAAAAGGTCACTGTACTGGAAATATTAACTGTTTCTGTTTCACTAACACTCCCAGACCTACTGCGTTTCTTCAACAATGTGTTTTTGTATCAGATTTCCAACATATGTAATTCTTTGTTTTATTGGTATAAGTATATTCCCTTTCTCCCCCCTGGTTCACCCTTAAGGAGTTTCTGCTACTCGCCTCAACATTTGGTATCCAGTTTATTGATGGCTATTTATCGGTTCAATGTTAGACTCCCCACATAGAGAAACTTCAACCCCCTTCATTATTTTGAAGGTAACTGCTCTCTCTGGAGGAAAGCCTCGGCCCAGTTGTCTTTCCCTGTAGCAACAATACTTTCGCTCCTTGCCTAGAATTTCTTTCTGCGCACCTTACCCGGTGTCTCCAACATGAAGACCTGAACTGCATACAGTGCTCCAAATGTGAGATCGCTTAAATATTTGACCTCCCCTTATACAGTATTTGGAACACTTGCAAGAGCAATTCCAGCGAACGTTCTGTGAAATCTTACGTTGCCCCGAAGCAAACACAAAAGCTGCTTATGTTCAGCAATGGGGGGAAACCGCTGCACCACTACTGATTAAATCAGGAACAAACTCCGGCTCAGCAAATATTGACTTATTCCGACACTTTTCCAGGAATTCATTTTACAACAGATCTTCGTCTATGTGAAATGGACTAATGTACAATCGGCTTTTAAAAAGGTCTTGGAGCACGCGGTTATAGTGCAGGTGCTTCATACATGGCTGCTTTTGGGGGAGTTAGGGTGGAGTCGGCGGTCTCAGCAGAATTGCCCCTCCTGTACTTTATCAGCAAGACTTTGATGTGTAGATGGGTGTCGTTTGCGGAATCGGCGCTATTCGCTCGGCCTGATAACCGAGGCCAGTTGGAGTTCCACAAGTGCCGAGGTTAAGTCTGTCTCAGTTTGTACCTCGACCACCTGAAGCCACGATAAAAAATGTCAGCGTGCTCCCCAGCGACCATGGAGACGCTCGCCAACTGCAACAGCTCCTCTGTTGACGCAAGATTTGCACACCTCCAACAGACAGAATCAATACAAGCTAAATGGCTGGAGACTATGATTTTGAAAGCCGGGTTACTCAGTATTAAACATATTTGCAAACTTTGGGAGGGGGAAAAAAAAAAGCCGGTTTATCAAGCTCAATTCTGCTTCTGATTCTGAACCTGATTGTGTCTTCAATGATTATAGTGGCGAGAAATGCTATTCTCTAAATATAAAACACAAATTCTTTAAGGAACAGTCTTTTTTTAAAGGATCTGCCGCAAATCCATTTAGATTAGATTACATTACATTAGTGTGGAAACAGGCCCTTCGTCCCAACAATGAGGCAGCAGTGCTAACCACTGTGCCACCATGCCGCCCACAACTAATCATCATAGTTGAAATCGTTATTAGCAACTGAAGAAAGAGGCTATTAATACTGAGAGGTAAAAACAATGACTGCAGGAAACCAGATTCTGGATCAATGGTGCTGGAAGAGCACAGCAATTCAGGCAGCATCCAGGAGCTTCAGCAAAATCGACGTTTCGGGCAAAAGCCCTTCATCAGGAATAAAGGCAGAGAGCCTGAAGCGTGGAGAGATAAGGTAGGGGAGGGTAGGGGTGGGGA
>NC_057736.1:7531117-7535281 GCF_004010195.1 Chiloscyllium plagiosum | reverse complement strand
CCCCCACCCTCCCCTAGCTTATCTCTCCACGCTTCAGGCTCTCTGCCTTTATTCCTGATGAAGGGCTTTTGCCCGAAACATCGATTTTGCTGAAGCTCCTCGATGCTGCCTGAACTGCTGTGCTCTTCCTGCACCATTGATCTAGAATATAAATATTGAGAACCCGAAGAAGGCAACGTCCTTTTGAAATTCTCTCAATTAGTGGTCAGGCCCTTGAAATTCCTAGAAATGTTATCGGGTCCAGATCATTTGGAAGATATTAATAAATAAGTTGGCACACTATTAATCAATAACATACAGCTTAAAGACCTCATTTCCCATCCCAAGAAACCCTGATGATTCACAGCAGGCCATTGAAAGTAAAAGCTGGTATTGAAGAAATACTTAGTAACAATTTAACCATCCCTCTTGTTCCAAACAAAAATGACTCACCATCATTCTCTTTCAAAATTTGTGCATTTTCTCTTCATAGCCACAGCATACTTTAAGATGTTAGAAAAACAGATGTGCCAATGTCAGTATTGTTCCAATTCACTGGTCATATCGAAGGACATTTGTCTTCCACACCTCAGTGCTCGTGTAACACAGTGGCTGATTTTGGTAGTTAGCAATAAATGAAAAGCTCTGTAGAGTGAATTTCATTTTGGCATAAACTCCAGGGAATCTCAGAAATGCAAAGTGATGTTATTAAGCAGTTAAGAATTCTTGGATCAGGTAGTAGCATGTTTTAATATTTGCTTTTATATTTTATTTTAAACAACTAAAATATAATTTTAAGAACATTGTTTTTCAAGCCCTCACAGGGGTTGTTCAGCAATATGATTTTGCACACTGTTAAAAACAAAGTTACACCACAATGTTATGATTGAATTGATTCAGTATGTATGGCAAACTTCCAATTAATACCTGAATAGACGACAGCAAGATTTTACATTTAGTCTGTTTATTACAATAAATATCTTAAAGCACTAAGAACTAAACACTTTTTGTCGGCAACTTGCACTTCAAACTGTAGAACTTTAACGATATTAAAACATACCAAGAATATGTTACAGACATTGCATTTTCCCAGATGTTTCACTCCCACAGCTTTACTTGGGTTATTTTCCTTTATTAGCCAAGCAACTCAACTCCAGAATGTCTTTCAAAGTGCATTTCTTCTCCCTCTAGCTAATGCTAGACAAATGTTCCAGCCCCTTTTAACTCCTCTCAAATTTGTTCTTTCTAATCATAGCACAAGCTCCCACTCTGATTTGTTAGAGGCTTTTGCTCTAGCTGCCAGACCCAAGGAAATTGTCACAAGACTAAACACTATTGTTTTTAAGACATGATTATAAACATTTTCAACTAATTGAAATGCCTGCAAATGCAATTGAAAGTGTCAAGTTCCTGACAACCTGTTGTGGACTTCCCATGTAGATGCAGTGTTCAAGAATGCACAATGCCTCTTCATCCTCAGCCAGCTCAGGAAATTTGACATGCCCATAAGGATCCTCACCAACTATTATAGATGCACCACAGAAAGCATATTATCTGGGTGCATCCTGGTATGGCAACTACTCTGCCCATGACCATAAGAAACTACACAAGATTGTGTGCACAGCCCAGACCACCACTCCCATCCATCGACTCCATTTTTATGTTTCATTGACATGGAAAGGCTGCCAACATCATCAAAGACTCATCCCACCCCAGTAATACTCTCTTATAACCTCTTCCATCATGCAGAAGGTACAGAAGTTTGAAAACATGCAGGTTCAAGAACATAGATGAATGGACTCTCTAACTTCAAATAAAGCTGATCTTGCTAATGTTGATCTTGCCTCATGCATGTCTTGTGTGGTTAACCTATCTGACTTACTCTGCCCAATTTCTTTCCACCCTATGATCTTATGTCCTTGCTTACTATGATCTGCCTGTACTGCTCGTAAACAAAAGTTTTTCACTGTACTTAGGTAAATGTGACAATAAATCAAATTTAAAAAAAAGCTGGTAAACTGAGTAGAAGCTACAAAGCCACCTAAAGATGGAAGTAAGAGAACAAAACAATCATCCAGGGGAGAAGACTTGGTTAAAAAACAGACTCTCTCCAATCCAGATTATTACTGAAACCAATTACAGGTTTAGCAAGATGTTAACAAATACAAGGTACTGGACATTGAACCACGGTTGTCACAGACAGACCCATCAAAAAATAACCTTTTGGAAATATGCACTGAAACCAGAAATTCAAGAGAGTTTTTGAGAGCTTCAAGATTACAAAAAGAAAGCTGATGCTTCGACATGTCTCTCTCTCTCTCAAAGAAACTGACTCAGTTTCCAAGAAACAACCAGAGAGAAAGAGCATCAGTGGAGAATTGCTGATAATTGCACCAGGAAACCAGCAAATTCACAGCCTCCAGTTTAAATTATACCCAATTTGTTCACCATTAATCACTCCAATTCAGCCAGTACAGTGCAAAAGATTCCAATAAGGTGTCTAAACTGTATATACTTTTACGTTCCTTGTATTGGACACTATCCACTTTCAGTTTTATACCTCTGTTTGTGTGTAGGGGTTCGAATGACTATATTACAGCCTGTGTTGCTCAGGGTTAGCAGATAATACAAAGCTTTCACTTAAACTCTTGCGATTGACTGGTCATTGCTTAAGAACAGTTAACATTTTAGTTTGATAAAAGATTTAAACAAAAAACCTTAAACCTTTATGACAACCAACCAAAGAGGCTGAAAAGAGGGAGTCAGTTCACCCATTCATGCCTGATATTGACACAAATTAACTTGTTTGTGATATCCGTGGTATTTTCAGAAAGCCGACACAATCTGATATTACAATTGTTTTCTCTGTAGCCTTCCCATGTCAAAATCCATCACCAGGGCAACACCTGCCTTATAAGCAGACAGAAATGCAGATTTTTTTAGATCCCAACTCTATTTTAACTGGAATTAAATGGACAGTCCTATTCACAACTGGGCATTCTCAACACTTTTCTGGGACTTGAGAGCTCAGGAGTCTAACTACTGTTAGCATACAGGTTGCTGACAATGCATCCTGGCAGAAAATCCTTAAATCTTTTCATAGTGAAACAATTTGAGTCTAAAGATCTATAATGATCAAACTACCTAGGCTTGCTGTCAGGCATACAACCACAGAATAATCACACGAACATTCAAATTTACCTTCAATTGAAAACCATCGCCAAACAAGCTTATAAAGATCAATTTTAGACTCAAAGTGTAATTTATTCAAGCTGAGTCTACAGCAAAATTAATTTCTCAAAAAGTGAAAGTTCATAACAAATTGGTGATTTAAAAAATTGAGTTCCAGCTGGCGTGAACTTTAATTGATATTGGTTGGAGGAACACCTGTATTTCCACATTTATGTATATAATTGCAAATGTCAGAAGTTGCAGTCAATTTCACAGCTTTACGATGGCGAAAGCTGACAGTCTCGCCAATACAACTGCAAATCTGGGCCATTATTTACACAGCTGAAGTTTTCTGCCTATGAAGAGTAGAATTTTATAAGTCAAAACTCAGAACTGGGGAGGGTTTTCAGCTAGGTTGCATTATGTTGTTCACCATTATTCACTCCTATTCAGTCAATACAGTGCAAAAGATCCCAATTTTATAATTATTGTAAAGATAAATTTCTTTTCATATTTGAGCTAGACACAAGCCCTGCTCACAAAATTAACCATGCCCTAATTAAGTTAAACATCAACTCATGTTTCTGCTTATTGCACCAACTTTCAAGCCTTCAAAAGGAGGCTCTTAAAATTAATGTTTTGGCACAAGGACACATAAGGTAAGTTTCAAAAGCTTGTGTACATAAAATTTTAATTTAGTAAGAGGAAATACTACACATATGCAAAAATAGCAAATGGTTCTAAAGATTTTATAAAAATCACTTTCAATTATTTAAAATCAAGTCAGTTACAGTGGTGAACTAGACACTGGTGTAAATATGCATACTTTCCTAATATAGCTGAAAATAGGTTTATGACAAGAGGCAGTGAGGATTGCAGATGCTGGAGATCAGAGCTAAAAATGTGTTGCTGGAAAAGCGCAGCAGGTCAGGCAGCATCCAAGGAGCAGGAGAATCGACGTTTCGGGCATGAGCCATTCTTCAGGAATGAGGAAAGTGTGCCAAGCAGGCTAAG
>NC_057736.1:7505516-7530176 GCF_004010195.1 Chiloscyllium plagiosum | reverse complement strand
GGTCCGGGTGTCCCCGAGGTGTTCTCTGAAACATTCTGCAAGTAGGCGGCCCCTCACCCTAACCTCCTTCCACCTATCGCATTTCCAATGCCTCTCCCCCAAGTCCCTCCTCCCTACCTTTTATCTTAGCCTGCTTGGCACACTTTCCTCATTCCTGAAGAAGGGCTCATGCCCGAAACGTCGATTCTCCTGCTCCATGGATGCTGCCTGACCTGCTGCGCTCTTCCAGCAACACATTTTCAGTTATGGCAAGAGGCATTTACCATTCAAGTATATTCAGCTATATGTTTTCAAGCAAATTTGAAAAAAATGTATAAAGCATTGATTCATGGCACATGTTCACTAATATGCAAATAATTAAGCAGAAATTTAGGAGAAGTAAATACTTGTCAAAACTAGAATAATTTTAAACTCAACTTGCATCCAGATCACTGATGGCACCTATAGCAGAACCTCCACGATACTGTGTCTGTAAAATAATGATTTAAACAGATGTAGGTGGAAATGCTCTCAGGTTGCTAATAATTCTTTAAGCATTTTCTTCTTTGGTTTAGGGACTTTACCAGCGACTAAATGTTTGTTCAGATACTAGATATGATGGTATTGGTAAGAGCTCCAAAAGCTATAAATTAACATGCATTTTTGTACAAGGATCTCACATTGGACAATAGCTTAAAGTTTCCAACAATTTAGATTTTTGAACAACTCCACAGAAAGCTATTATTTGTGCATTTTATTTATGAAAAAATCTCAATTTAACATAAGCAGAACCAGCTTTCGAACTAATGTTACTGATTGCACACAAATGTGAGGGTAGTTGCATTTGCCACAGTTTAGCTAAAACGTAGCACAGATTTCAAAATGTTAAGTGAATTTTCAAAAATACAAGTAAAGATTATATTATGATTGTTGCATTTCTATTTCTCAAATTAAAAAAAAGTACACTTAAATGAGTCTTTGAGGTCTCAACAATTTTAATGCTTTATATCTTGTTCTCACAAGCTGTAGATTTTAAGGAACGCAAGCAGCTAGTATTGAAATCACCTTTCAAATGGTTTATATACCACAGGTAACTGGAATTTTATAATGGACTCAACTGCAGGTACTGTGGAATGCAGTAATAGAGGAAAAAGAAAATGCTGAGTTAGCATTAAATAGCAACTAGGAACAGACAATACCAATACCTCTTACCTATCACATACCTCAAAATGCAACAGTGAACATACAATGGTCATAAACTGACAAACATTAAACATGTTTATAAAGCTTTCATACATTGTCCTTTCAAATGGATAAGAACAAAGTCAATTGGTTACTTTTTGAAAGAAAATACTTTATATGGATTTGACTAACTCGACCTAGGGAGCAGAATTTCTTGCTTTTTTTTTAGAAAACATATTAAGAACTCATTTATAATTCCACTAAAAATTCTGTAAAGAAAACATTTTCAACCCCATCCACCCTACCCCGCACCAAAATTTAGCTTAAAATAAATCACTCTGAAGCAACATTTAGACCAGTCATTAGAAGACAGCACAATTTTAATTTGTTGATCTTTAGCTTACAGAGTAAATATTTTTCATCCAATCTTAATTTCAGTCTTGTTCAAACATATGATGAGCTTTTCCACTGCCAGTAAGGTATTAAAATATTTTTAAATGTGGTTTACCTTCAGTTAAGTAATCAGAATGTGTTTGATAGGAACTATTCATAAGGGGCTCATTCAGAAACCTGATAAATAGGTTTTGTCCTGATGCATCTTAGTTGGAATACTAATAGCTCATTTTGCACTTGACAAAAATCCAATGAAGCTTGAATCTTCCACAGTCAAACCCCATTGAATCACCTTCAGTTGATATATACAACCATTCTGCAAAGTCGTCTAATCAACTTATACATTTGTTGACTGAAGAGTGGCTGTATTGGAGACATATGAATGCTCAGTGTCATAATATTAGAGAGGTTATGTGTGCTTTTCCAGTATTTCTAGCTGCCATGAAATAATGGTTAATTGTGAAAAGAAATTGTTAAAACCTTAAGGATTCTGGAATTAGCCTGAAATTACAATGCTTATGTTCAGCCTCCAAACCATTAGGAAGCAGTTTCAGAGTTGAACATCATCTGATGACTGTTAAAAGCACACTTTAGTGTCAGTAAAGCTCTTAAAATACATCTATCAGGTAAATAAAACATGATGGGAGATGATTTTTTTAAAGTTGGCAAATATACCTTTGAGCACTGTACCTTTGTGAAGCAAATGTTTGCTATTTTTTATTTTAAAAACCAATCTAACTAAAGGTGTGTAGCTATCATCTATCTAAAATTCATTCCTAATGACCTATTGATGGATTTTCAAAGGAGATGCACTCATTAGTCTAGGAATGTTGGGATGGAGTAGAAAATCTAGCCATGCTCTAAGCATTTCTAATATTTTCTGTTTCTTTTACAGAAAATCTAGTCTATTGCCTAATGGTTCAATGCAATACCCATCAATACTACTGAAACATACTCACAATGTGTCAATTCCAAAACACAAGTATTGCCACCAATAGTTATTAGAGCCAGTATTAGAAATTTAACATATACTACAAATGATAACCATCTGAACCTGAAATCCCCTCACTTTGGTATATTTTGACTGTATGATTTTCACTTTACTCAACCAAAACAAAACTCCTCAAAAATAATAAGCATAACAATTATAAAATTCACTGAACTGCCAAAAAAGTGGAAACAGGACCCTATAAATTGCAGCATGTTCTTAACACTATATTGTATGCTAATATTAAAATATGTACTGAACAGACATGTTCACATTTGGTCACTGTATGTTAATTTGGTGTAAACGATGGTGGAGACTTCTTGTGTGGCAATTCTTCCAGTGCATCTACAACCTCCTCATATAATGGCAACTTCATAATGTCTTCATATGCTGGTGGCGGAGTCTGGTTGCAAAATTAAGTTCTTCATTACATAATGTTATTAAATAATACAGTTCAAATCAATCAGAAAATATTTTAATTCACTGAAGTACATAAGAGAATGGAATTTAAAAATGGTTGTTAAAATATCTCTCTAGTTCAAAAAAGAACCAGAAGGAATAACAATAACATTATACTTATGGTATGTTCTAGTTTTAAAAGGAGCATGAAGCAAACGGATCTTGAGTAGCACAAATAAACAGGTATAGTATTTCATCAACAATTACAGATCTGTCTTAGATTCATATTTATTGGCATTTTCTTATTTACAAATGATTAAGAGAATTAAAGCTCTCTGTACTAAACTATACTCACTATTGAGTTTTTGGTTTATCTTCCTGCGGAAATTTTTCCTATTTGGAAAACCCAAAAGAGAAGAGAAACAATTTTAATATTCAAGGCGGAAGCTGATGCCTTAAGGAATTCTACTCTCATGCCTGACATATGTAATTTAAACCTAGCCTACGTACACATTTTGACATTGAACAAATCCAAGACAAAGTTTCTTAGATGTCATCACAAATTTCCCTTAAGTTAAAGAAATCAATATTATAGTGCAGGCATGTCAGAACTTCAATATCATTACACTTTTGCAGGCTTGAAAGGTTGAGGGGGGGGGTGCGTGAAGTGAAAGTGAGCGATGATTTTTCCTGATCACTATACAGCAACTTGTACCTCAAGCTGCAAGTGTATTAGATCTGCTAAAGGTGATTCTGACAGATGGTCATTTCAATAAATTACCAAGGAAAAAATAGCATCTTCGAGATTAATGTGAAGGGATAGGTTTGTGATGGTGAGGGGGAAATATAGATGAGAGGTACTTGCATTGCCTTAATTTTCCACTGTCAGTAATAACCCATAAATACATAACAATCTCTCAAAGGTGTGACATAAAATATAATTTGAAAACCAGAGACAATTAATACATGGTGGTATTGTTAGTGAAAGATGAAATCAATGCAATAATGAGAAAGGATATCAACATGGAAAACCAAGGTGTGAAATCAGTCCATTGGAGTTAAGGAGCAATCAAGGGCAGAAAACATTGGTCAACTGGTCTCGAAATAGTCATGATAACATACAGAATGGCATTAAACAGGAAATTAGTGATGCACTCAACATGGGTGATACAGTACCAATCTAATAATATCATTAAATTTCTTTCATAAGTCTCAGTTAGGCCACTTTTTCTGTTAAGTTCTTTTCTCTGAAAGGAATGTATAATTGTTGCATTGTATGCATTTGGGGTGGATGAGGGGACAATAGTAACAATTGCCTCTCCATGTAATGCCCTTTTATGAAATTGCCCAGTGTGTCACAACCAACATTTTTCAAAATTCATTTGTGGGACTTGAGCGTCGCTGGCTAGCATTGATAGCCCAGCCCTATTTGCTCAAGGTGGTGGTGGTGAGCTGCCTTCTTGAATCGCTGCAGTCCATTTGCTGTGGGTTGACCCACAATGCCGGTAGGGAGAGAGTTCCAGGATTGTGCCCCAACCATTGTGAAGGAATGGCGGTATATTTCCAAATCAGAGTGGTGAGTGGGTTGGAGGGAAACTTGCAGATGGTGGTGTTCCCAAGTACCTGCCACACATTTTGACCCTAATAATCTACAACTCTGGGCATCATTCAAATTGTAGATATGTTGGTTGTCATATTTCAAAATACTCACCCCTCATGCGCTTGTAGATTTATGACCCATAAGTCATGGGTGACTTCAATCTGCCTACAGACTAGCCAAATCACATTAGCAATAATGCTGTAGTGAATGAAATGCTGAATTGTGTGCAAGGTAGATTTTTTTCAGACCAGTACACTGAGGAACCAACTGAAGAAAAGGCTATCCTAGATTTGGTTTTATGCAAAGAGAATGGGTTACTTAATAATTTTGTTCTATGTATTTTGGAAGAAATGACCTTAACATTATAGAATTCTTCACTGGCACAGAACATGTAGTATACAATCTGACACTAGAGTCCTAAATCTAAAGAAAACAAACTATAAATCTATGAGAAGTGAACTGGTTGAGATAGCCTGCATAACTTCATAAAAGGGCATTACAATGGATAGACAATGGTTACTAACCCAATGATATGTTCTTTTCTCTGAAAGGAATGTAACAGGGAAACTAGCTTAACCATGGCTAAAGAAAGAAAATACCAATGTTATTAGATTCAAAGAGGAATTATATGAAGTTGTATAAAAAAAAAGTAGAAAGCCTGAGAACGGGGAGTAGTTAAGAATTCAACAAAGGTGAACAAGAGTGCACAGGGAAGAAGGTTATCTAAGATTCCAAAGAGATCCTGATAAATTGGGCCAATGGGCTGAGGAGTGGCCTATTCTACGCTGGAGAAATCAAAAGCACATTGCACTGGGTGACCACTTTGCAGATCATCTTCAGTCCGTGCGCAAGCATGACCGCGACCTTCCTATAGCTGATCATTTTAACATAGCATCTTGCTCGATTGCCCACTTGTCTGCTTTCGGCATGCTGCAATGTTCCAGCGAGTCACAGCGCAAACTGCAGGAACAACATCTCATCTTCAGACTAGGGACTTTACAACCTTCTGGACTTAATTTTGATTCAACACCTTCAGATTGTGAATAAACTCCTATTTCTTCCCCTTTTTTTAGCTTTACTTGTTGCATTCTCTGTCACCATGTTCTCTCACACTGCCTCCACTCCAGTGAGATCATCTGTTCTTTCCAGTTTGACAGTTAGACATATCATTGTTCTGTCATTCTCACATTCTGATCATTTAATCAACATCCTGATGAAGGACTTACATCCAAAATGTCAATTCTCCTGCTCCTCGGATGTTGTCCGACCTGCTGTGCTTTTCCAGCACCACAACCTACAACTCTGGGTACTAAAGGAGATGGCCATAGAAATTGTAGATATGTTGGTTGTCACCTTCCAAAATATTATAAATTCTGATACAGCCATTGAAGGGTGGTAAATACAACCTCACTATTTAAAAAAGGGAGAAAACTGGGAATTACAGACTGGTTAGCCTAACATCAGTGATAGGGAAAATTCTGGAATTTATTATAAAAGGAAATTAAAACAGAATATACCAAATGGATTACATAAACCTGACGAAGCTTATGAAAGGGAAATCAAGTTTGTTATTTTGAGGTCATAAGTAGTAGAATAAATTAGGGAGAACTTGTGAATATGGCATATTTGGATTTTCAGAAAGCTTTTGATAAAGCCCTACATAAGAAGTTAGTGTACAACATCAAAGCATTTGAGATTGGTGGAATAAACTGACAGATTGAAAATTGGTTAGCAGACACGAAACAGAGAGAGGAATAAGTGGGTCATTTTCAGTGGAAGGCAATGACAAATAAGGTATTGCAGGGATCAGTGTTTGCCCCTAGCTATTCACAATACACATAAATTTGAGTGAAGTAATCCAAAGAAATATTTTTAACTTTGTAGATGAGACAAAACTAGAGTAGGATTGAGAATGTAAAGAGGCTTCAAGTGATTAGACAAGTTGAATGGTCTAAAATGAATTGCATTTTCAATATAATGTGAATAACCTAATGCATATCCACGGCAGAATATTATTTAAATTTCAATTATTTGTAAATATTGATAAAGGGAACCAAAACAGAAATAGCTGGAGACACTCAGCAGGTCTGGCAGCATCTAGGGAGAGAAAGCAGAGTTAACATTTTAGGGTTCAGTGATCCTTCTTCAGAACTGAGGTTGTAAGCATGAATGCAAAGGTTCTGAAGAAGGATCAAATGACCCAAATGCTAATTCTGCTTTCTCTCCACAGATGCAGCCAGACCTACTGAGTTTCTCCAGCTATTTTGGTTTTTGTTTCAGATTTTCAGCATCTGCAGTTCTTTTTTTTGTATAAATGAACCTGGGTATCCTTGTACACCAGTCATTGAAAGCAAGGAAGCAGGTACAGTAAGCAGTTAGGAAAGCAAATGGTATATTGATCTTCACTGCAAGAAAGTTTGAGTACAGGAAAAAGGAAGTTTTACTGTAGCTTTACAGGGCTTTGGTAAGACTGTACCCTGAGTATTATGTATAGTATTGACCTCCTTATAGAGGAGAAGATACACTTGCCATAAAAGGAGTTCGATAAAGGGTCCTCAGATTGATTTCTGGGATGGCATGTTGATCATACGCATAGAGATTGGCTTGACTGGGCCTGCATTTGCTGGTGTTTAGAAGAATGAGAAGGGAATCTCATTGAAAAGTATAAAATTCTGACAGGGCTGGATAGATAGATCCATGGAAGATGTTTTTCTTGATCAGAGTGCAGAGCAAGAGGTCTTGGCCTCAGGATACAAGGTAGGCCATTTTGGACTGAAGTTCAGCCATAATCATGCTGAATGGCAAAGTAGGCTCAATAGGCCAAATAGCTTATTCTTGCTCCAATTCTCTATGTTTATACAAATCAAATAAGTGGAGGATGCAGTATTGATTATATAAGCTTCATTGATTTCATTTCATTCAACAGGTCACCCTTCTATGCTTATTAGTTGGCCTTCTGCACATGAAAGCCTGAAATTTTAGAATATATAAACCACACTGCTGAGATAGAAGAGGATGTCAAGCAAAATGAGGTTGAAGATAATGGTGGCAATATAAATTTATATTAATCAACATGGTGCTTTACTAATGTTTCGTAACTAGCATAAGCATCCAACAAGCTTTAATTTTTAAATATTTACAGGACATCTTGAAATAGGAACACTATCAGAAAGATGTTGTTAAACTTCAAAGGTTCAGAAGAGATTTACAAGGATGTTGCCAAGGTTGGAGAGTTTGAGCTATAGGGAGAGGCTGAATAGGCTGGGGCTATTTTTCCTGAAGCTTTGGAGGCTGAGGGGTGACCTTGTAGAAGTTTATAAAATCATGAGGGGCGTGGATAGGGTAAATAGTCAATGTCTTTTCCACAGGGTAGGGGAGTCCAAAACAAGACAGCATAGGTTTAAGGTGAGAGGGGAAAAGATTTAAAAGGGATCTAAGAGGCAACCTTTTCACACAGAGAGTATAGAATGAGCTGCCAGAGTTGGTGATGGAGGCTGGTACAATTACAATATTTAAAAGGCATCTGGATGGGTATATAAATAGAAATAGGAAGGGTTTAAAGGCATATGAGCCAAATGCTGCTAACTGGAATTAGATTAAAGTAGAATATCTGGTCAACATGCACGAATTGACCAAAGAGTCTGTTTCCTTATTCTACATCTGTGACTTTAAATATCCATGCAATACATCAGCCATGATAGCAATGTGCTAAAATAAATCAGTGATACAAACAATTTAATAACAAGGCTGTATACAAATCAATTCATGAAGCTGAGCAGAGAAATTCAAAATAATTCAATTAATCTGCTGTGCCATAGACATGGATTCACACTCAACCCCATACCTTCAGCTGCCAACGAGAGTATATTGTTAAATGTTATGCATATCTGTTGAGGGAACTCAAGTGGCCATATTAGGATGCACATCTACTGATCATACACAAACGAAGGATGAAAACATATCTGATATACTCATCTTTTTACTCCCCACCGCAAAATCATTAGGCTGTGATAGCCAACTCTTACCCGAGAACGAAGATTAAGAAGAGTGTCAACTAAGCTGCTCTCCTGTTCCAATTCCTTAATAAACTTGAAGCAATTCCATGTAGAGTAGATGAAGAAAGACTACAGACAAAAATAGAAAGGATTGTGAGAAGATAAAGCTATTATTTAAATATTTTTCATGTTAGATCCTGGATATCAGGATTCTGACTAAATATTTACACCATTTTAAGTAGCACAAATGCCATGTTGCAAATTAAATGATGTACATAATTGCTAAGGGTAAAATATTACAGTTCCTCAAAGTTGTTAGTTTACACTGATATTTGTTTAGATTGGAAAGCCAAGAGTGAAATCTATTGGGGTTTATGACTGTTGTATTTATTTTGAATTTTAGTCCCCCTTTCACCTGTCTGTTCCTTCATAGATATACTGTAAATAAATGGCATTGTACAGTTTGAAGGAAGTGATAAAATAGGGAAAAATACAAAAAGAAAAAACAAACTGTCATTCAAAAATCCAGAATGTGCTGAGTTGTTTCTCATAATTCTTTTGATTTTCTTTTAAATGATGATGATGCAATCTTGTTTGCACAATAATGGATGATTTTTGACCCAACAGCTGATCAGGTGGTCCAGAGTCTTTCCTTGTATTAGAACTATTTATTTGTAGAGTCTTCAAGTTCTGTCTTTTTCACTCAACAACAGTAAGGGGTACTTTTTTTTGCAAGCTTCTGGACATCTGAATGCACTGCACTCATAGTTCTGCAGCAAACTACAACTGGACCAATCCCAAGACTGTCATTAAGTTTTAACCAAACTACAAATATTCCTGGTGTCACTCTAACATCTCACTGTTCAAAAAGTAACCGAGTCAAAAAGTGTGATGCAGGAAAAGCACATCCGGTCAGGCAGCATCTGAGGAGCAGGAGAGTCAACGTTTCAAAAATAAGATTTTTATTTGGAAGAGCTTATGCTCAAAATGTCAACTCTCCTGCTCCTTGGATGCTGCCTGACCGGCTGTGCTTTTCCTGCACCACACGCTTTGACTCTGATCTGCAGCACCTGCAGTCCTCATTTTCTCCAAAAAAATAACAGTCTTGTGCAAGTAAACATACACCACACAATTTCACTTAATCTTCAAGGTGCAAAACTTGCCTACAACGTTTAGTTATACAACAGACCAACTTCCATTTTTCAGTTTGTAATCCAAAAGAAAAGGTTTGCATACATTCACCATCCTTGGGAAAAAAGGAAATGAAATGCTATTTGTTAATGCATTTCATGACAAGGTAAATATGGTATATACAATAAGACATAAGAGACAAGAGAATTACATTCAATTATCCTCACACATAGTTTATGCAACACTTTTACCATTTATCTTTCCTTTTATATACTTAAACTATTCCTGCATAATTGCACTTTTGATAACGTACATATTGACCACATCATGTTTTTCTGTTTTCACAAGAAATCTTTGGAGAATACATGAACATAAGAAATAGGAGCAGGAATATGCCACTCAGCCCCTTAAACCTGCCCCACCATTCAATAATATGGCTGAACTGTCCCAGGCTTCAATTCCTCTTTAGTGTCAACTTCTTATAGGCCTCAACTCTTGATATTTTAAAAATCTACTTCTTCTTTAAATACTTCCAGTAATTTAGTCTCCATAACTCTCTGGGGTAAAGAATTCCAGATATTCACCACCTTCTGGGAGAAAAAAAAATCTTTGCATCTCAATTTTTAGGGACTTTTATTCTGAAACTATGTCCTTTAGTTTGAGACTCCCCATGAACGAAACATCTTCTCAACGTCTATCCTCTCAAGCCCCTTCTTGTTATGATTCAATTAGACCAGCACTCATTCTTCTAAACAATGAATAAAGGACTAACTTATTTAGCCATTCTTGATAAGTCAATTCCTTCATCCCAGGCATTAGCCTAGTGAACTCTTTTGAAGTGCTACCAATGCCAATATATCCTCTCTTAAATACAGGATCAAAAACTATACACAATATTCAAAGTGCAGTGTCATTAACACCTTGTACAGTTGTAACAAGACTACAATTATTGAATGGTGGGACAGGTTTAAGGGGCTGACTGGAATATTCAAACAGACTCGCTACCACAGCCACGTCCTCAAACAGACTCGCTACCACAGCCACATCTCCTTCCTCAGCACCTGTCTACGGAACTGACTGATCCCGCATGGACTCTGGACTACATTCAGACTTCCTGAAGAAGGGCTTATGCCCGAAACGTCGATTCTCCTGTTCCTTTGATGCTGTCTGACCTGCTGCGCTTTTCCAGCATCACACTTTTAAGCTCTGATCTCCAGCATCTGCAGTCCTCACTTTCTCCTGTAACAAGACTACGCTAATTTTAAACTTAAACCCCTTGCATTAAAAACAGAAAGCATGCTAATTTTGAGATTCATGCACAAAAACACACATATCCTTCTGCATTGCACATTTTTGGAGTCTTTCTCTGTATAAATAATTGATTCTTATTCCCAAATGACCACGGATGTTCCTAATTTAAATTCCATCTGCCAAGCATTCAACTATTCACTCAACCTGTTCACATCCCCTTGCAGATTCCTAATGTCCTCATCACAACATATATTCTCATGTACTTTTTAATCAGCAAATTTGGATACATTACACTCTGCTCCCTCCTTGAAGTCAGTGTCATACAGCATAGAAACATGCATTTCGGCCCATGTCCATGCCAACCAACCAACACCAAACTCCACTAATTCCATTTCCTGCATTTGGTCCATAGCCTACTATGGATTGGCATTTTAAATGCTCATCCAGATGCTTCTTATATGTTGGGAAAGTACCTGCCTCCACGACCCTCTCAGGCAGCATGTTCCATATTTCTACCACCCTCTGGATGAAAAATCTTTTTCTTAGATCTCCTCTAAACCATTTATCCCATGTGTTAAACTTATGCCCTCTGGTCTTAAGAAACATCTGTATGCAGAAAAGATTCTCACGATCTAATCTGTCTCTGCCTCTCAATTTTGTATACCTCAATCAGATTCACCCTCAGCCTCCTTTGCTCGAAGGAAAACAAATCCAGTCTTTCCTTAGAACGAAGTCTTGTCATCCCAGGCAACAACCTTGTGAATCTCTCTGCACACTCTCCAGTGCAATCATGCCCTTCCAAAAGTGTGGCAATCAGAACTGCACACAATATTCCATCTGTGACCTAACCAATGTTTTATAAAGTTCCATCAAGACTTCTTTGCTCCCATATTCTACACCCCTGCTAACAAAGGTGAGTGACCAATATGTCTTCTACACTATCTTGTCTACCTGTGATAACACTTTCAGAGATCTATGGACTTATACATCAAAGGTCCATTTGTTCCTCAGTACTGCCGAGGGTCCTACCATTCATTGTGTATAGCCTTCCCATCTTACAATTCCCAACATGTTTCTTAATAGAATTAAATTCCATCTGCCATTGCTCTGCCCAATTTACTATCAGATCAATATCAGACTGTAGCCTGAGTCCATCCTCCTATCAACATCAGCAATTTTCGTGTCATCTGCAAATTTACACATTCTACATTCACATCCAAGTCAACAACGTATATAAATATCAGCGAAGGTCCCAGCACTGATTCCTGTGGTACATTGCTGGTCAGTCTTTCAATCACAAATACATCCCTCCACCAAACCGTGCCTCCTATTAGCAAGTCAATTTTGCAACAGTTTGCCAACTTGTGTTGGACCCCATAGGCTCTTACCTTTTGGACCACTCTTCCATGTGGGACCTTGAATGAATGAATGAATGAGTTTTATTGTCACATGTACTTGAACGAGTACAGTGAAAAGTTGGTAAGTTGCCACTTATAGCACCATCTGAGGTACAAAAGTACCTAGGTACAACTTCTTCAGTTCCAGATTAGTTACACTGTAACAATGTCACCAATATGCTCTTGGTGTCATCATAGATACAGAGTACTTAGGTACAATCCATAGTTACAGAATAGCAAAAAGAAGAAAGAAAGTTACATTGCAGCTATACACAATATAACCACAGGTCAGAAAAACAAGCAAGTTAAAAGGAAAAATATCACAGTCTCTCTCCAAGGGCTCTCCACAGCAGACCAGTGTAGGGGGCTTCCACGTGGTCTGACTGCTGGCTGCTGCCATGTTCTGCAATGGGCCACAGCCCCCGTTTCACACCAGGCCGCTGATGTCTCCACTTGGGGCTGCTGACTTCAGAGGCTGGGTGTCCGATGCCAAGACTCCGAGAAGACACAAGAAAAGAAAATCACAGAAGGGAAGAAAAAAATGGAGATAAAAAAAGAATGGGTGGAATGGATGAGCTCTGGCTGGAGCAACCAACGCCTTGTCAAACATTTTACTCAGGTCAACTCAACATCAACAGCACTAACCCCATTTAGTTAACTTTTCAAAAAACAGAAATTTGTCAGATAGGATGTCCCTCTAACAAATCCGTGCTGACTATTCCTGATCAATCCCTGCATTTCAAGTGTTGTTTAATCCTGTCCCTCAGAACCAATGGTTCCCCTATCACTGATATCAGACTAACTGGTCTGTAATTACCTGACCTATCCCTGCTGCCCTTCTTGAACAAAGAAACCACATCAGGGCAGTGTTTGTCACTGGCCACCCGGGTGTTTTCCTATCTTCCTGGTGGTGGAAATTGAATAAAGATTCGTGCACTTTGTCTTTCACTGTGTCTCACACCTGCACACACACACCATGGGTTCTGGGGAAAAAATAAGCACTACTGCACTTAGGTGGTAGTGTGGGGGTTAAAAAAAAAATATATAAATAAATAAATAAATAAAACCAGGCGGACTCCCTCCAACAAAAAAAAGAAGAAAAAAAAAAAAATAAACCGCAAGCACCTGTTTTGATCACACAGCACTGTCCCTTGCTGTGAAGGGCAGTGCTTGTCACTGGCCACGCGGGCAAGAAAAGAAAAAAACGAAAAGAAAGAAAAAAAAAAGAAACCACATCAGCTGTCCTCTAGTCAACTGGCACTTCATTGGTGGCTAGCAAAGCACTAAATATCTCTGCCAGGGCCCAGCAATCTCTTTCTTCACCTCCTATGGCAGCCTGGAATACATCTGATCAGGCACTGAGGATTTATGCAACTTTATACCTGCTAAATATTTAATACTTCCTCCTTATTAATCTGGATGCACTTAAACTCCACCCCATCTAATCCTTTCATACTAAGGTAATCCCAGTTAATACTAAAAAAGTTAAAATCCCCTGCAACTATAATCCCATTTTATTGCTACAGATCCCCCTACATCCTCAACATTCTTGACTAATATAGTACTTACTTCCTACCTCTATATTTTCTTATGGTTCCCAAGTTAACATTAATAGAAAAATTGGAGGATTTCTCTCTAAATACAAGTTTACATTGTCTAATTGCTCTGTATTTTTGTTTTGGCTGGTCAGATTGTAGAAGTTTTGCATTGCACATTACTTAACTCTCACTCTTCCACTGCTCTTACCATCTGACATACTTGCTCTTCTATCTCTGTCTTCCTCTCTATTACTATAACACTTTGATAAGTTTGTGATAGAATGGATTCTTCTTCCTGCAATTCGGAATATGTACTAGACAAGACAGATTACTAACCCTCCTAACTACCTTATCTGAATCACTGAATTTGCTTTCAGAGGTTCAGTCTGTAAAATGAATAACACTAACACCTTGTCTTCCTGTTAAAAATGTTCTAATTGTAATATGTTTGCCTGTCATTCTTTCCTTTTTGGCAAATTTTCCTGAACTACTTTGCTTGTTCCTATAAATCTGTCTAGAAATAGGGATACATAATTCAATATTAAGGATTCATTTTTGTTTTACTTAAGTACTTCACTGACCAATTTTAATAGATCTCTTATTTTATGACCATAGATCAATTTGAATGGACTAAACACAGTAGATTTATTTGGGAATCTCAAGTAGCAAATATAACAGCTCTGATGCCCAAATCATATCAATTCCAGACAAACAACAGGTCATACTTCATGGCTGCTATTTTAGATACTAATATAAATTTGACATTCAACAACAGCTGTATTTCTTACCTTCAAACACAAAACGCATAGAAACAGAAACGTGAATGCAATCATGGCTTTAGTGGAGCCTGGCTCAATCAGACTGTCTCGTTCTGGGAAATAAAACTTGGCAGGAAAATTATCACTTAATCAGAAGTACAAACCAAGCAATATAAATCATAAAAAGAAATAAAAAAAAGAGCATTACAAAACATTGCTGACTTCCCATCATTAAAACTATACAAGACACTAGTCAGATTATACCTGAAATACCGTGAATGCATACTGACATTGGAGGCAGTCTAGAGATGGTTCACTAAGTTGAGTCCATATATGGAGGGATTTTTTAATGAGGAGAAGTTGAGTGAGTTGGGCTTGTACTCATTGAAGTTTAGAAGAATGAGAGTGACCTTACTGAAGCATGCAGGATTCTTAGGGAGCTAGACAGGGTAGTTGCACGGAAATTATTTCACCTTCTAAGAGCGTTTTAGAGCAGAGGGAATAATCTTTGAATAAAGGAGTCACCCATTAAAGATAGAAATGAGATGGGTATGTTTCCGGCAGAGGGCAGTGAATCTATGGAATTCTTTGCCACAATGGTGGCACGTTAGCACAGTGGTTAGCACTACTGCCTCGCAGCGCCAGAGACCCGTGTTCAATTCCCACCTCAGGCAACTGTCTATGTAGAGTTTGCACATTCTCCCTGTGTCTGCATGGGTTTCCTCTCACAGTCCATAAATGTGCAGGTTAGGTGAATTGGCCATGCTAAATTGCCCGCAGTGTTAGGTGAAGGGGTAAATGTAGGGGAACAGGTCTGGGTGGGTTGCTCTTTGGAGGATCAGTGTGAACTTGTTGGGCCGAAGGGCCTGTTTCCACACTGTAAGTAATTTACTTTAATCAAGATTGGTGGTGAGGCGAGGTTATTATGCAGACTCGAGCCTGAGACAGTAGGAATCAGTAAAGGAATCACAGTTTGCGAAAAGGCAAGAAAGTGGAGTTGAAGATGATCACATCAGTCACAATGAATGCCAACACAGACCCATTGTATCAAATAGCCTGTTTCTATTCTGATATCTTTTGGTCTTATGGTTTCAACAGGGTAATTGACATAGGGATGGAGATATAACTCAGCAGTCTTTGTGATGAACAGGTTATGGGGTCAAAGGCTCAAACAGGACGTCCACGTTCCTAACACTTCAATCAACCCATAACAGTGACCAGAGAAGAGAAGACCAGAATCAGAGGTAAGGAATTGGCATTTGCATCACATTCAGTCAATGGCTTCAATCTTTTAGTGTTTAATTAGTAGAAGCTACTGCTTATATCAGGTTGGATATTCGGCCAGAATGCTGCCAATACAAATTAAAGACTGTATAGGGAAGCAGATGACACTTTTTGGATGATGTTGCAAAATGAATAGCAAGTAAATGAGAAATAGAACGTTGCCAAGGATAGCACCTTAGAGACTCTACTGTTAATGGTATGGAGTGGGAATAGGAGTTATTTCAAGAAATTCCAATTAGATATCTATTTCTAGTAGGATATTTGGAAGTAGAATCAGGCAAAGGCATTCCTACTGAGCATAAAGCTATTATAGGTGGTTGACATGGTCAACCACACTCAAGGTTACAATGACAGATGGTGTAATTTGACTTTTACTTGGGCCAGTTCATTATTGTAGTGACAACATAAAGTGATTGGAGACGTACAAACAAATTGTAGGAAAGGTGGACATGTACTTAGCAGGCAATAACACATCGGGATGACATAGTAGTTTGAGAAGATAATGAGATGACAGTAGATTTTCTTGTGAGGAAGGGTTAATAGAAACAGACTTCCAAAGGGGTTGGGAACAATACCCAAAGTAAGAGAATCGCTATTATCAATTTCTTCTTTAGCAAACAACACACATACAAAGAAAATCGAGAGGCAAAAAGACAAAAACTGTTCACTTTCAAAATGGAAAATCCAAGAACCTTAGAAATAGCTACTTACCACATTTTGAATATAATGTTTTGCGTGAATATAATCTGGAAGATCAACATAGATGCCAACTACTTCTATGCAATAGATGAAGAAGTCAACTACCAGGTAGCATATAAATGGAATCAGAAAATCTGGAAAGTACTATGCCAAGGAAAAAAAAAGGAAACAAAACTGATCAATAGAAGTGCTATTTCCCGATATATTTTTGTTGAATGATTGGGAAATTTAAAAAGTGAAATAACTGATTGAAAATGTCTTTATATTTCATGGAGTACATTTCTTCTACATTGTGTTGGTATTTCTCGCTCCCCTATCCCACAGCTGCAAACAAAGTTTCTTTTCCGTACTGACTACCATTGATTATCATCCCAGATTCCACACTTCGCCTATGTGGCAGTTATTCAATCCATTCAGGTGCCAGGCAAGACTCTGGAAAGATTTAATCAATTGGGGCCCTGTCAATTTTGTCGCTGGGTGCCTGCCCCCTCCTGTGAAATCAAGGCAAGAGTGATAAACAGTAAATATATTAATACTTTCTCCAAGATTTTGCCAAGTTAGTTTATGGGCAACATGCCTGAGATATTGCAAGTAAATTCAACAGCTATTTGAAAAAAGATAGAAGCTTTAATCTGTTCAAAACATTAAAATCCCTCGGGATAGGTTGTATTTATTCAATATTGATGAAAGAGATTCCAGTACAGAATTGTGATTCACTTGACTATCACTGAAGGATTTTTGGGCATTAAGGTAAGAGAAGACTGGAAACAGACCAATATGGTTTCCACATTAAAAAAAATTATAACAGATATGGGCAACAAACAGACATTTTAATTCAACATTAATTCCACAAACTAATAATAATTAGGAGTCCACTTGACCTATCGTGATTGTGATGGCTCTTTGAAAAAGCCCGGAGAAAATAAGGACTGCAGATGCTGGAGATCAGAGTCAAAAAGTGCAGTGCTGGAAAAGCACAGCCAGGGAGGCAGCATTAGAAGAGCAGGACAGTCAACGTTTTGAGCATAAGCTCTTCATCAGGAATGATTACTAATGATGAGCTTATGCACGAAACGTCAACTCTCCTCCTCAGATGCTGCCTGAACCAGCTGTACTTTTCCAGTGCCATACCTTTTGACTTTGAAGAAGCTAGCTAACTTGTCCCACTTCCCTGCACTTAACCCATAGATTCTTTCTTCCCTTTCATGTCTCATTCTCTTTTCAATGTTGCTGCTGATTCAGTTTCCATCAGCTCTTCAGGTAGCACATGTTTCTTGTTGTCCGGAGTTACTCTACCTGTCACGTTTTTGTTCTTTGTTTACTGACTATTCTGTCACGAGAAACAGCTTTTCCAAACTAACTCGAACAATTTATTCATTCATTCATGATCAACTCTATGAAATTTCTTTATCTTCTGCAAGGTGATCCACAACAATCTCTTCCTATCTCAACAGCTGATTTAGTAAATCTTTTCTGCATCCTTTCAAGGAACTTGACATCTTTCTGAAAGTCCAGAAATGAACTCAATGTTCCAGGTAAGTCCTAAACAATCTCCTAACATTTTTTTCAAGAATCTCCTTATTTCTGTAACCTATTTGATTATCAACAAAGCCACAGAGCTCATATATGTCTTAACAGCCTTCTCAACTTGCACTATCACCTTCAAATATTTCATTACATATTTCCATGTGCTTCTGTTCCTCCATTCTTTTTAAAGTGTGGAACTTGATTCAAATTACTTCTCATCATTCTTCCTTCAAAAACATATTATTTCATGCTTGCTTACATTAAAATTTAAATCTGCCACGTTTGCCCATTTCACCAATGGGCACCCCACTGTTCACTATATTCGAGATTTTGTTTTAAATCAGCATAAATATTGAAAGTACAACTTGGATACTCAAGTCCATTTCATTAATACATATCAAAAAGAACAGACCTAATATCAACTTCTGGATATTATGTGTATATTTCTTTTAATTTGAAAAATAACATTCACAATTATATTTTGATTTCTGCACCTCAGTCAATTTTGTATCCATTATGCCTTTGTCCTTCTAATCCCATAAGTTTTCATTCCATTCACTTGAAGACCATTCATATAATAAAAACCTAACAGTCAGCTTTCATTTTGAATTCAGAAGGGGTACAGCTCATTTATTTATTTTGCATCTTTAAGAGTAAAGTAACCCAGGCACTTCATAGCAGTGTTATCAAACAAAATATGGTAAGAGAAAATACCTGGGTAGAAGAATTAGATTTTAAGGACTGTCTTGAAGAAGGAAAAGGAATAGGTGGAGACAGCTTAGGGCTTCAGCACTGAAAGAATGGCCAATGGTGGAGAAATTATAAATCAGAGGTCCACAATAGAGGAGTGTAAGTAGGGCTGGAGGAGATTAGAAAAATAGAGAGGGGTAAGCCATTCAAGAATTTGGAAACAATGAAAAGAGGGCTGCACTATTGCCAGGGGTTCAAATCCCAGGTAACGGTGGCAACAAAATTCTTATCAAGCATTGTAAAGCCTATCTGTTCTTTCCCTGTAAATCTACTTCTATTTAATTACTTAAATTTATTCCATTACACACTATAACAACACCAGCTTTTCACAGGCTACAGAGGGAAAACACTGAGAAAGGTGAGATTTTGGCATGGTGCTGTGCTCAGAGGCAAAGAGATGCAATTTCAGAGTACTTTTGTGGACCAATTTGGATGAAAATTGCAGGGAAGTGTAATGCAGGACTTCTGCAGCTGTATTAATAATAATTTAATACAGCCTGCACACGGAGGTAGTGCTCCATACTTGGTTTGTACTTGGGTAAAATGAAGCTCTGTGTACGTTCAGATAAACATTTAAAGGTCAACTTCTTGCAGTTGGAACATCAGTGGCATTTTTTTCACATGTTCAAAGCAGCCTATTAATCCCACATAAAAAAAATGCTTGGAGCTTTTTTAGAAAATCTGGCCAAGAAAGCTAAAAAATAGACATTTAGAAAATGTACCAGATTCCGTTACATGACAAATTCAAGGTGGTGTCAAGTTGGTTGACAAAATGATGCATGAATTCAGATTGACAATCTCAGAAAAGATGCACAAATTAGAAAAAATGCAATATAAAAAGATTGGTAACTTAATGCAATTTAAATGAATATTTTTATGCAGATAGATGCCTAACTTTAATATAAAATGAGAGATCTTACCTTAATAATTCCATAAACTCCTAAGCCACTGATAGCAGTCATGAAAACGTCAAAGATAAAAGATGTAAAAGTGTCCGCTGAAAGACATAGTATATTTTCACACATTAATGATATGGAAAATAGATACAAATAGCAGAATTGTTGGGACAATTATTCAAATAAAATATGAGACTGTCCAGCAATGACAAGTGGCAGACATACTGTTTCGCTATTCAAAATCAAACCCCTTTCCATTAGAATATATTTAACCTGTATTTTGATAATAGCCAGGCTGAGAACTAAAGTTTTATTCGAATAAATTTTCAAATATTTTTCCAACTTCGTTAACAACCAGGACATTCTTGACTTTCTTCTTCTTGGAGGTCAACAGAATAGTTAAAATCTAAGACGCTGAACAAAATTTAATCTAGATATGAACATCAAAACCAATATTCATGATCAAAAGGGATACCAATCTTCATTTAGCTGAAAAGCAACTGTCAAAGGCAAGTCAGTCACTTTCACAAGAGTTGCCCTTGCCCTCTTCCAAAATGTACATTTCTCCTCTTCACCTCCTGATAGGATGTTGTGAAACTTGAAAGGGTTCAGAAAAGATTTCTGAAGATGTTGCCAAGGTTGGAGGATTTGAGCTGTAGGGAGAGGCCGAATAAGCTGGGGCTGTTTTCTCTGCAGCGCAGAGGCTGAGAAATATAGGATTGTAGAAACAGAAGGTGGTCTACTAAAGCCTTTGAATCTAACATATGACTTTAAAATGCAAGACTGCTTATCATGGTCTCAGGGTGCACGGTGGCTCAGTGGTTAGCACTGCTGCGTCACAGCACCAGGGACCCGGGTTCAGTTCCAGTTCCGGTGACTGTCTGTGTGGAGTTTGCACATTCTCCCCAGGTCTGCGCCGGGTGCTCCGGTCTCCTCTCTCAGACCAAAGGTAAGCAGGTTAGGTGAACTGACTGTGCTAAATCGCCCATTGTGTTCAGGGATGTTTAGGATAGATGCATTAATCAGGGGTAAATATAGGATAGAGGGAATGGGTCTGGGTGGGTTAGTCCAAGGAGGGTCGGTGTGGACTTTTTGGGCCATTGGCCTGCCTCCACATTGTAGGGATTCTATGGATTCTATGTTGTACAGCATCAACATAAATTGGCTGTGTATGCACCATTTTGGTGCACTGCAGATTTTCTAACCTAAAAATCATTAAATGTTCTTTTCTTAACATCTAAAATATTCACCTACCTCCGTGAAAGACACCTTCAAGATGAATACCAATCATAGAAACATCTACCCTTGAATCTGGCCTGAACAACCGTACCAGCTCAAATCCAGCCATTACAGTCCAAGCAACCTGTAAAATAAAAAAAAGCATCTTGCTATTATTAAATACACTTAGTAATAGTGTGCAAGAATTTGATAAATCAAATTTCCTATTTTGCTTTTAAGTACTATTTCAGGTTTACTCTCAAATAGTCCAGTTAAAATTAAGTATGGTAACTAAGATTAAATTTTAAAAGCAAGCTGTTAACTGTCACAGTAGCTGTCTCGGTGTCATTTTGTCTGGTGAAAAATAACTATCACATTTGCTTTAATTACACTGTAGAACTTGAGGCTCCTTTATCAGCTGAAAGTAGTAAGTAAAACTTTGAATTCGGTAGCTTGAAATTAGTATGATGTTCATTTCAAACAAGAATTGTCATGTCCATGAATTAGACTTTGGTTTTGTTACCTGCTTTGAACTGTTAACTGTAGGTCAGAACACTATTTCATGAAAATCTTGCTAGGAATTACTACTGATATTTTTTCTTCATTGCCTCAGTCCAGGGGAAGAGGTTAGCACATTTCTATTTTTTTAATTCACTTGTGGGATGTGGGCATCGCTAGCTGGCCAACATTTTTGTTACCCTTGAGAAGTTGTTGGTGAGCTGCCTTCTTGAATGGCTGAAGTCTATGTGCTGTGGGTTGGTCCACAATGCCCTTAGAATCGGAATTCCAGGACATTGACCCAGTGACAATGAAAGAACGGCAGTCAGGATAGTGAATCGCTTTGAGGGAAACTTGCAGATGGTGGTGTTGTTATGTATCTGCTGCCCTTGTCCTTCAAGATGGGAGTAGTGCTAAGGATCTTAAGGTGGATTTCTGCAGTGCATCTTGTAAGTAGTACATAGTGCTGTTACTGAACATCAGTGGTGGAGGGAGTGGATGTTTGTAAATGTAGTGCCAATCAAATGGGCTGCTTTGTCCTGGATGGTGTAAACCTTGAGTTGGAGTTACACTCACCCAGGCAACTGAGCTTATTTCATTACAGTTCAGACTTGTGCTTTGCAGACAACAGACAGGCTTTGGGGAGTCAGGAGGAGAGTTACTCGCCGTAGTATTCCTCGCCTCTGACCTGCTCTTGTAGCCATTGTGTTTATGTTTCGAGTTCAGTTGACTTTCTGGTCAATGGCAACCCAAGATGTTGATAATTGGAGAATCAGTGATGGTAACACCACTGAATATCAAGGAGTGGTGGTTAGATTGTCTCTTATTGGAGATGATCATTGTGTGGTATGTGTGTGATGTGAATGTTACTTGCCAGCCTAAGCCTGGATACTTCCACATCTTGTTGAATTTGAATACGGACTGCTTCAGCATCTGAGAAGATACAAATGGTGCTAAACGTTGTGCAATCATCAGCAAATATCCCCATTTCTGCTCTTATGATGGAGGAAGGTTATGGATGAAGCAGCTGAAGATGGTTGGGCCAAAGACACTGCCCTGAGGAACTTCTGCAGAGATGTACTGGAGCTGAGATGACTGACCTTCAACAACCACAGTTATCTTCCCATGTGCCAGGTATGACTCCAACCACTGAAGAGTTTGCCCACTGATACCCAATGAGTCCAGTTTTGCTTGGGCTCCTTGATACCACACTTGGTCGAATATAGTCTTGGTACCAAAGTCTGTCACTGTTACCTCTGGAATTCAGCTGTTTATTTAAAGCAAATTTGGTCAGGAGCTGAGTGGCTCTGGCGGAACCCAAACTGGGTGTCATGGGGCAGGTAACTGCTGAGCAGATGGTGATTGATAGCATTGCTGATGATACCTTCCATCACTTTACTGATGATAGAAAGGAAGTAATTAGCCGGATTGGATTTGTCTTGCTTTTCATTTTCAGGACATATCTGGACAATTTTCCACACTGTTGGGTGAAAGCAAATATTCTAACTGTACTGGACGAGCTTGACTTGGGGAGTGACTAATTCTAGAGCACAGTCTTCAGTGCTATTACTTGAATGTTGTCATGGTCCACATTTATCCAGTGCCTCCAACTGTTTCTTGATATCAAATGGAGTGAATTAAATTGGTTGAAGACTGGCACCTGTAATGCTAGGGTCAAGTGGAGGAAGCAGATGCATCAGCCTTATCGATTGGGACCACAACTTTTCACTTTAATGATGTGGATGAAGTAACTGAGGACATTCTGGTTAAATTTGCAGATGATGCAAAAATAGGCAGGGAGGCTGAAGGACGATTTAGACAGGGCAAAGAAACGGCAGATGAATACAATGTGGGAAAGTGTGAGGTCATGCACTTTGGTAGGGAGAACAGAGGCATGAACTATTTTCTAAATGGAGAGAAAATTCAGAAATCAGAAGTGCAAACAGATTTGGGAGTCCAGGTCTCTCTTAAGGTAAACTTGGAGGTTGAGTCAGTAGTTGGGAAGGAAAATATAATGTTGTCATTCATCTCAAGATGGCTTCTGAGGCTTTCAAAGGCTCTGATCTGACCACATTTAGAGTATTGTGAGCAATTTTGGGCCCCCTACCTCAGGAAAGATGTACTGGCCCTACAGCAGGTCCAGAGGACATTCATGAGAATGATCCCAGGAATGAAAGGCTTACTTGACATATGAGAAATGTTTAAGGACTCAGGGACTATACTTGATGGAGTTTAGAAGGGGGGGGGTCTGATTGAAAGGTACAGAATACTGAATGGCCTGCCCAGAGTGGATGTTGGGAAGATGTTCCATTGGCAGGAACACAAGGACCCAAGGACACAGCCTTAGAATAATGAAAAAACCTCTTAGAATGGAGATAAGGAGAAATTTCTTTAGCCAGAGAGTGGCAAAACTGTGGAATTCATTGTCACAGAAGGCTGTAGAGACCAGGTTCATTGAGTATATGTAAAACAGATAAGTTCTTGATTGTCAAGGGGATCAAAGGTTATGGGGCGAAAGTGGGAAAATAGAGTTGAAAACATAATCAGCAGTGATTGAAAGGCAAAGCAGCCTCAATGGCTTGAATGCCCTACTTTCTGCTCTTATGTCTTATGGGTCTTATCCATAAGCTTCAATTATACTATAATTGACCATTAGCCCAGTAGCCATAGTAACTATAGGCCGGTGAGTCTCACTTCTGTTGTGGGCAAAATCTTAGAGAGAATTGTAAGGGATAGGATTTATGAACATCTGGATAGGAATAATGTGATCAAGGATAGTCAGCATGGTTTTGTGAAGGGCAGGTCGTGCCTCACAAACCTTATTGAATTCTTTGAGAAGGTGACTAAGGAGGTGGACGAGGGGAAAGCGGTAGATGTGGTGTATATGGATTTTAGTAAGGCGTTTGATAAGGTTCCCCATGGTAGACTACTGCAAAAAATACGGAGGTATGGCATTGAGGGTGAGTTGGAGGTTTGGATTAGGAATTGGCAGGCTGGAAGAAGACAGAGGGTAGTAGTTGATGGCAAAGGTTCATCTTGGAGTGCCATCACTAGCGGTGTTCCGCAAGGATCTGTTTTGGGACCATTGCTGTTTGTCATTTTTATAAATGACCTGGAAGAGGGGTTAGAAGGTTGGGTGAGAAAGTTTGCGGATGATACGAAAGTCGAAGGAGTTGT
>NC_057736.1:7476643-7505443 GCF_004010195.1 Chiloscyllium plagiosum | reverse complement strand
TCATGTTGCAGTTGTATAAGACTTTGGTGCGGCCACATCTGGAGTATTGTGTGCAGTTTTGGTCGCCCTACTATAGGAAGGATGTGGAGGCACTGGAACGGGTGCAGAGGAGGTTTACCAGGATGTTGCCTGGTATGGTAGAAAGGTCGTATGAGGAAAGGCTGAGGCACTTGGGGTTGTTTTCATTGGAGGAAAGAAGGTTTAGGGGTGACTTGATAGAGGTGTATAAGATGATTAGGGGTTTAGATAGGGTTGACCGTGAGAACCTTTTTCCATGTATGGAGTCAGCTATTACAAGGGGACATAGCTTTAAATTAAGGGGGGTGAAGGTATAGGACAGATGTTCGGGGTAGGTTCTTTACTCAGCGAGTCGTGAGTTCATGGAATGCCCTGCCAGTAGCAGTGGTGGACTCTCCCTCATTATGGGCATTTAAGCGGGCATTAGATAGGCATATGGAGGATAGTGGGCTAGTGTAGATTAGGTGGGCTTGGATCGGCGCAACATCGAGGGCCGAAGGGCCTGTACTGCGCTGTATTCTTCTATGTTCTATAAAGCCTATCACATGGTACTTTATCAAATGTCTTTTAAATACAAGAACAAGAAATAAAAGGAAAGCTAGTTGGCATCTTGAGCCATTCAGTAGGATTATGGCTGATATTCACTCTCAGCTGCAACTTCCTCCAATATCCCCATGTTCTTCAATTCTCTTAATATCCAAACATCTGCCAATACTGGACTTGACTCAACAACCTAACACCTTTAGCCTTCTGTGACAGAAAACACCAAAGATTCTACGATCTCAAATGAAATCTTGTGTTACTCCACAATGGCTGACCCTTTCTTTTCAGGCTAAAAACTGTAGTTCGAGGCTCCCTAATCGAAGAAAACATCCTTCCTACATTTATCTGTCACAGCTCCCCTAAGAATTTTATATTCATTTCAGCGAGATTACATCTCATTCTTCAAGGCCTGATCAACAAATGACTCCTCATCACACAAATTTCCTGATCCTATGAATCTGTCCAGTCAACCTATTTTGCCCTCCTTCTAAAGCAAGCCAACCTAAATACAGAATAACTACACCTCCCTCAGCATCGCCGTTACCCCATCAAAAATAAAAATGATATTTCATGGTTGCCCTCAATAATAAATGACAAAAAAAAATTAGACTCATAAGCCTGGAAATTTGGTTGTGAGGTATGCAGATTTTAGGTGCTATCTGATGTCCCAAGCTCACGTGCTAAAAAGCAGGAAACGGACAGACACTTTGGGCTGCAATTGGGCTCACTTGAAGAAATAAGACAAGTCTTTTTAACTAAACCTGGAATAATTGTTACAGCTTGCACATTTGCACATAAAGAGCTTAATAGCTGCTCAAGGTCTGCACAGCATGACAGGTTTGCCCTGAGACAAAGTGCCATCACTACCAGGGCTGCATAAGTATAGAACACCAACATCTATACTAAGTTAGACCGCTGCCATGCATGTGAAGCTGTTGTGATCCTACCTGCATCAAGAAAGCTTTTCTTTTAATTATTGCCACTTCAGGACATGATTTCTGAACATCTTCCGTGACCCTATATCTCCTGGTTCTGTACCATCTCTCCCAACTTCTCTCTCCCACCCTCTGAAACACCCTTGAAGGTGAACATAGGGCAAGCAGTGCCCCAAAATTTGTTAGCCATTCCCTTTAATTGTTGCAACTAAATGGCCTAGTGGTTTATTCCTAGACTTGTTAATCCAGAAACTCAGCGAATATTAGATTAGATTAGATTAGATTACTTACAGTGTGGAAACAGGCCCTTCGGCCCAACAAGTCCACACCGACCCGCCGAAGCGTAACCCACCCATTCCACTACATTTACCCCTTTACCTAACACTACGGGCAATTTAGCATGGCCAATTCACCTGACCTGCACATCTTTGGACTGTGGGAGGAAACCGGAGCACCCGGAGGAAACCCACGCAGACACGGGGAGAATGTGCAAACTCCACACTGTCAGTCGCCTGAGTCAGGAATTGAACCCGGGTCTCTGGCGCTGTGAGGCAGCAGTGCTAACCACTGTGCCACCGTGCCGCCCTTCTGGGGACTTGGGTTTAAATTCCACCATGGTAGAAAGGTGGAATTTAAGTTCAATACAGAATCTGGATTTAATGTTCTAACGATGACCATGAAACCGCTGTTGATTGTCAGAAAAAAAAACTCATCTGATTCCTTTAGGGAAGCAAATCTGTCATCCTTACCTGCTCAGGCCTACATGTGACTTCAGACTCTCAGCAATTTGGTTGACTCTAAAACCTCCTTCTGAGCAAGAAATGCTGGCCTAGCCAGAGATACCCACATTCCATGAATGAATAAAAACAACTCAGTGCACTTCAAGATTACTCCATGATGCAATGAATAATCAGTGACAATCAATTTCCAGAGTATGTAGCTCTATCACTGTATAGAATGATATTAATATCAATTAAGTCTGAAGTCATAAAGATGATTAGATTATATCCAGAAATTGCATCAATTCACTTTTAGGTAGGGAAAAATTACCATCTGAATACAAAATAAGATCTAGTATTTTGTGCCAATGTTCTACCTCTAGTCCCAGAAGGTCCTGTTTAAGGACAACCTGCGCTAGAGGAATGTCATAACATATTCAAACAGGACAATCACAATAACTATAGAATTAATTAATGGACCTACAAAATAATCACTTTCTTTGAGAAAAGCTTTTAGTCATGACAAAGTATAACAAAACCACTGTGAAGCAACTCCAAAGGCCAGTAGTCTGTCAACAAGTCACTCTTTATTTACACATGAAGTGTCCTTGACAGTGATTAAGGCGATTAGAATTCCATTCATCTCAACTGGCACAAAGTATAAAAAATTGAATAATGATACACTGTACAAAACATAATGAGATCTCAAATTACTGCAAATCTGAAATAAAAAGAAAGTAGTGGAAAGACTCAGCAGGTCTGGCAGCAGTCATGAAGACAGAACCAGAGCTAACATTTTGAATCTGATATGACTCTTCTTCATAAGCGAGCTAGAAATGTAAAAATACCCCAAAAATTTCTAAAGGTATCTAAAAGGGAAAAAAAGGAAAAAGTAAGTGCTGGTCCTCTGACATTTAATAATATCACCATCACTAAATTCCTGACTACCAACATCCTGGTGGGTTACCACTATCCATAAACTGAACTATCCATATACATACTGTGACTACAAGAGCAGGTCAGAAGTTAGGAAGTCTCTGGTGAGTAACTCATCCCCTGACCCCCCCCTAATGTATATTTAACAAGGCTAAACTATTTACAAGGCACAAGCAGGAGAGTGATGGAATTGCCTCATAGCCTTAATGAGTGCAGCTCCAACAGCATTCAAGAAGCCACCATTCAGGACAAAGCAGCCTGATTGACAGGCATAAAATCCACAAACATTTTCTCCCACCACCACTGTCACACAGCAAGAGAATATAACATCTACAAGTTGCAGAATTTAACCAAGACTCCTTAGACAGCACCTTTCAAACCCATGATGAATACATCCAGAAAGACAGTGGAGAGATTGGAACACCACCAACTTCCAGTTCCCCTTCAAGTCACCCAACATTCTGACTCAGAAATATTTCATTGTTCCTTCAGTATCACTGGATTAAAATTCTGGAACTCCCTCTCTAATGGCATTGAGCATATACCTATACCAAATAGATTGCAGTGGTTCAAGAAATTTATAATCACCTCCTTAAGGGCAACTAGGGATGATCAAGTTTAAAATATCCTGAATTGTCTTGACAAGATGGACAAGGAAAGCTTACTTACTTTTGTGGGCGTTCAAAACTAGGGGACACTTAAAATTAGGATTGCCCTTTTAGGACAATGACACGGTGATTTTTTTCTCTCAGGTGTGGTGAAATTTTTGAACTCGCCTCTGAAGGCAGTGGAGGCTTGGTCAAATATTTAAAGCAGAGGAACATTCTTGCTAGCAAGGGAATTAAAAGGTCATCAGAGACAAATGGGAATGTGGAATTTGGATCACAAACAGATCAGCTATGATCTGGCTGAATAACAGAGCAGGCTTGAAGAGCCAAATAGCTAACTTCTGCTTGTGATTTGAATGCATGAATGAATTCTCAATCCATATTCTCACCCCTCACAATCCCATGCACTCTAGTTTTATTTACTAATGTGGAACCCTATCAAAAGCCTTCTGGAAATCCAAATACACCACACTCACTTGGTTCTTTTGTTTATGCTACTAGTAACATCCTCAAACAACTCCAGCAAGTTTGTCAAACATGATTTCCCTTTCCTAAATTTATACTGACTTGCTCAATTTTACCATTCTTTTCTTCTAAGTTTTCAGTTATCACATCCCCTCAATCTCTTTCTTCCCACCTTTTTTAAGGAGTGGGGTTATTGTTTTCTATCGTCCAGTCAGCAGGAACCACACCAGAATTGGAGATCAAATCCCATGTTGTTGCCACCAATCTGATCCAAAGCGACGGTCCTGCCAACTAAGCAATCAACACCCCACAAAAGAGCCCAAAGTTGCTTTGGTGACATGTAATTTTTACATGCACGCTGCAACATCGAACAACGAAAAGTGATGATAAAGCTTCAATTTTCTTTCCATCACTCTATGACATGGCTGATTAGTAATCACTTCCATTCTTACCAAATAGGATTGACATACGTTGAAAAGATTTGCTCATCCTGTTTGGCCACGATATGAATGCACTTGCCTTGGCCATTAAGTCCTGGAGTAGGACATGAACTTGGAACTACTTGTTCAAAGGTAGAGATATTACCCACAGTACCACAAAACTTCCCCATCTCTACTTGAAGTTAAAATTGTAACTGGGGCCAATTAAATCATCCAATTCCTTTCTTATTGTTACGGTCCATGTAATTTTAAAAAATGTGCCAAAATAAATTTCCATATAGACAATAAAATGGAATTGAATGTAACTGAATTGAAATAAAAGCAGAGTATGCAAATGTTGTGGATCTAAAATAGTAGCAAAGTGCTCGACAAAAATCAATATGTTTGGCAACTTTTGTAGAAAGAGAGACAGAGTTAGTGTTTCAAGATGCAAAATGACTTCTTCAAAACTGAATTGATGATCTTCTGTGTTTCTCAATCTCTTTCCTTATCTTCACTTAGTTAAACACAGGGGTGCGTGCATATCTTGCACAAATGCTACAAACCTAGTTATCACATTCAGTCAAGATACCTGTGTGTTAATTTCCAGGCCAACTTAAAAGTACTGGCTTCCTTTATAGTCAATGGCATATATAGGCCAGTCAGACAACACAATAAGAATTTGAGCACCCAAATTACAAGTCTTTAAGGTCAAAAAGACTTCCATCAAAACTTGGAAATTGCCTCCAGTACACAAGCATTCCACAGTGCATCCATGTGATTTTCTTTCAATAATTTAACTAGTTTACCTCCAAATGTCACAGCTATTTCCCAGGTTCCATCACATATTCTGTTCCCATTATTGACTGACAAACTTCAGATGAGCAATTCAATAACATTGTTCTAAATCTAAGTATCACAAGTTACATTTTTTCTCTCACATGTATTAAGCTTCAACAACTGACTTCTTATTTCTACAACAGAATTTCTGATAAAACGTGTTTAATACATTGACAGAAAGTGTTAGAGAAACTCAGCAGGTCCATCAGCATCTGTAGAAAGTTAATGTTTCAAGTCCAGTGATCCTTCGTCAGAAACCATTAAAAAGCACATTTTCTCAAAGCAAGGCAAATTACGCAAACAATATTTTTTTGTTGGAAAATACAGTACATTTTTTTTCAAAATTAAATATTAAAGTGCATCACATATCAGAAATTTCAAGACTGCTCATTTCAACTTCTAGAACATTATCGAATTCCCTGTCTCATCTGATGCACTGCTGAAACATTTACCCATGCCAATTTGTTTGAACTTAATTTCTTGAATATATTCTTGGCTGTTCTACTACATTCTATGCAAGTAAATTTGAAGTCACCCACTATTGTTTGTGGGCCTTACATCACCCCTGCTCTTGCTGACCAAGATTGCTTCTAGTTAAGCAGTGCCTCATTTTTTAAAATTGCCATCCTGGTTATCAAACACCTGCATGGCCTGACCCCTCTCTACCTCTGCAATCTTTGAGAGCTCAAGAGATATTTGTATTTCTCCAATTCTGTCATCTTATCCATCCCTGATTTTCACAGGTCCACTACTGGTGGCTAAGCCTTCAGTTGCTTGGACAATAAGCTCTGGAATTTTCTGGATGTAGGCTTGCTCGCTGAGCTGGAAGGTTTGTTTTCAGACATTTCGTCATCATACTCAGTAACATCATCAGTGAGCCTCTGGTGAAGCACTGATGTTAGTGACATGCTTTCTACTTATGTATTTAGGTTTCCTTGGGTTGGTGATGTCATTTCCTGTTGATCATCAACTAGCATATAAAAACATGACCCACTCTCACTTGTATCCTTAAATACAGATGAAGAAGGCTACCACTTCGACTGGGACAACACATCTATCCTAGGTCAAGCCAAACAGAGACACATATGAGAATTCCTGGAAGCATGGCTTTCCAACCGGAATTCTATCAACAAACACATCAACTTGGACCCCATTTACCACCCTTTGAGAAAAAGAACAGAAAATTACATCACCACAGGAAATTACACCTCCAATCCAAGGAAACCTAAACACATAAATAGAAAGTGGGTGACTAACACCAGTGCTTCACTGGAGGCGCACTGATGATGTTACCAAGTATAGTGGCGAAACGTCTGATAAAGAACCTTCCAGCTCAGTGAGTAAACCTACATCCAGAACCTCAACTTGAGCTACAAATCTTCTCAAAACTCTAGAATTTTCTGTCTAAACCCGTTTTTTGAAACCTCTCATTCTTTATTTTAGATGCTAACTAAAAACAAATTCTAAATAAACTTTTGGCAATCTGCCATAATATCTCCTTACATTGCTTGAAGACAGAATTTTGTTTGAAACACTCCATGAAGTGCCTTGGCTTTAGTTTTATAGAATTATACTCCACTCAATATCCATATAATTTAGCTGGCAGAAATCACACAATCTTTCTTGGGAGCAAGACTGGAAATAGTCATATCTTCAGTTGCCTGAACCCCAAGGTCTGGAATCCCCACTCTAAACCCCTTTCTGTCCTTCTTTAAAATACTTCTTAAAACCAAAGTACTTTGAACAAACAGGTTGATGGAAGATTTGACGGAGGTGTACAAGATTGTGACAGGCTTGCCAGGTAGACACAGAAAGTCTGTTCCCAGTAAGATATGTCACAAGGTCACAGTAAGAAGAATTTGGGCAAAGAAAGCAGCAGGAAGAAGATGTCATGCATCTTATTTTTGTGCAGCAACTGGTAATGACTTAAATTCTACGCCCTTTGAAAGGGGTGAAGTAGAGATAATGAGATGGATTTCACAAGGAAATCTATTTCCCTCACTCAGAGTCATACAGCATGGAATCAAATCCTTCAGTACAAATAGTCCACGCCGACCATGTTCCCAAACTAAACTAGTCCTGCCTACCTGTGCTTGGCTCATATCACTCCAAACATTTCCTATTCATGAACTATTCCAAATGTCTTTTAAATGTTGTAATTGTACCTGCATCCAACACTTTCTCTGGCATTTCATTCCACACACAAACCACTCTGTGTAAAAAAAGTTGCTTCTCATATTTTAAAAATCTTTCTCCTCTCAAAAATATGCTCCCTAGTTTTGATCTTCCCTGCCCTGGGAAAAGGCCCTTGTTATTCAACTTATCTATGCCCCTCATGATTTTATAAACCTCTTTATGATCACCCCTCAAACTCCTACACTCCAGTGAAAGAAGTTCCAGCCTATCTTTATATCTCAAACCCTCCAGTTCCAGAAACATCCTGGTAAATCTTTTCTGAACCCTCTCCAATTCAATAATATCTTTCCTATAGCAGGGCAACAAGAACTGCACACAGTACTCCAGAAGAGGCATCTCCAACATCCTATACAACCTCAACATGAGTCCCAACTCTACACTCAAAGGTCTGAGCAATGAAGGCAAGCATACTAAACACCTTCTTAGCCACCCTGTGTAACTGTGACACAAATTTCAAAGAATTATGTATCTGAAGCCCTAGGTCTCTCTGTTCTACAACACTACCCAGGGACCTATCATTAATTATGTAAATCCTGTCCTTGTTTGTATTACCAAAACACAATACCTCACATTTGTCCAAATCTAACTCCATTTGCCACTCCTCAGCCCAGTGACCCAATTGATCAAGATCTCTTGGCAATCTTAGGTAACCTTCTTCACTGTCCACTATACCACCATTTCTTTCCCTGGAGCGTCGGAGGCTGAGAGGTGACCTTATAGAAGTTTACAAAATTATGACGGGCATGGATAGGATAAATAGACAAAGTCTTTTCCCTGGGATCAGGGAGTCCAAAACGAGACGGCATAGGTTTAGGGTGAGAGGGGAAAGACATAAAAGAGACCTAAGGGGCAACGTTTTCATGCAGAGGGTGGTACGTGTATGGAATGAGTTGCCAGAGGATGTGGTGGAGGCTGGTACAATTGCAACATTTAAGAGGCGTTTGGATGAGTATATGAATAGGAAGGATGTGAAGGGATATGGGCCGGGTGCTGGCAGGTGGGACTAGATTGGGTTGGGATATCTGATCGGCGTGGACAGGTTGGACCGAAGGGTCTGTTTCCATGCTGTACATCTCTATGACTCTATTTGCAAACGTACTAAGCACGCTTTTTATATTTTCATCCAAATCATTTATATAAATTACCAACAAAAGTGGACCCAGTACTGATCCATGTAGAACACTGTTGCTCATAGGCCTCCAGTACGAAAAACAAATCTCCACTTTTTAAAACAAAAGGTGTAAAGAGTAAAAAAAAAACAAAACCGCCCCAGACACTACTCCCATCAAACACTCCCGGAACAGGGACAGAGAGCAAGTCCACACAGCTTTTGTGAAACAGAAAATAAAGCAATCTTGCCTTTGTTAAACTTATTAAAACCCTATTAAGACCCTATTACTCTGGGGAAAACAAAAACCAAATAAACAAGAGAGAAAAAAAGGCTCTGCCTTGACTCTGTCCCCACCAACCTCTTTTGGACAGGGACTACAGGGGGCCAAACTAAAAATAAACTCAAGCACAGAGAAAACAAAAAAAAACTACATAAATATACCTCCTCTGCTTCATCCCCACTTTACACTCCTGGGACAGGGACAACAATGGTTTAAAATCCAGAGGAAGTTTCCCTGCTCATTTCAACTAAAAATAAAACTCCCCTCACACCGATCGCCATCAACTGCAAGTGGGACAGGGACAGTGCAGGGCTAAAAGCTCTGAAAATGTGTTGCTGGAAAAGGGCAGCAGGTCAGTCAGCATCCAAGGAGCAGCAGAATCGACGTTTCGGGCATGAGCCCTTCTTCAGGAGGGCTCCCTTGGCTCTTTCACGGAGTCCAAAATCGGAACAATGGGAAAATGAAACAACCCTCTTCCTGGGACAAAACACAACCCTCCACCACTACCCTCTGCCTCCAAATAAAGCCAATTCACTATACTAATTAGTCTACCATGCAGAACCTTGTCACAGGCTTTAGTAAAGACCAAGTAAATAATGTCAACTGCTCAACCCTCAATCTTTTTAGTTACTTCATTAAAAAACCCAATCAAGTTTGTAAGACACAATTTTCCCCGCACAAAACCGTGCTGACGATCCCTAATCAATTCTTGCCTCTTCAAATGCACATAAATTCTATCTTCCAGAATCACCTCCAACAATTTACCCACTACGAATGTCAGACTCACAGGTCTATAGTTTTCAGGCTCCTCCTCTTTCTTAAACAATAGCACACCATTAGCTACCCTCCCGTTCTCCAGTACTTCACCCGTATTTATTGACGATACAAGTATTTCTACTTGGGGCCCTGCAATTTCCTCCCTAGCTTCCCACAATGTGGGATACACGATCAGGTCATGGAGATTTACCTACCTTTATGTTTTCTAAGGCCTCCAGTACTTCCTCTTCTGTAATGTGAACTGTTTTCAAAACATCAATATTTATTTCCGAGTTCTCTAGCCTCCATTTCTTCTGAACATAAAAACTGACACAAAATATTCATTTAATATCTCTCCCATCTCTTAAGGTTCAACAAAAAGATGACCACATTGTTCTTTAAGGGATTCTACTCTCATTCTGGTTGCTCTTTTGTTCTTAATGTACTTACAGAATATTTTTAGATTATCTTTAACCTTATCTGCCAAGGATTCTCATATCACCTCTTCAACTTCCTGATTTCCTTCTTAAGAATGCCCCTATGCTCTTTATAGTCTTCAAGAGATTCAGTTGATTTCAGTTGCCTATATCTAATGTATGACTATTTTATTCTTGACTAGAAACTCAATATCTTTATTCATCCTTTGATCCCTAATCCTACTAACCTTGCCTTTCAATCTAAAAGGAACATAATGCCTTTGAACTCTCATTATTACACTTTTGAAGGCCTCCCACTTGTCAGTCATCTGTTTACCTGCAAACAGGCCACTCCAATCAACTTTTGGTTCATACCTTAAAATTTGCCTTCCTCCAGTTAAGAACTTTAACTTTTATGAGTGACTAATCTTTAAATTAATAGTATGATGATGACTAGTTCCAAAGGCTACCTACAATACACGGACTGTAGCAGTTCAAAATGGCAGATCACCACCACCTTGTCAAGGACAGCTAGGGTCAGGCAATAAATGCTGGCCCTGTCCGTGATGCCCATGTCCCACGAGTGAAGTGCCCTGTCTTATTTCAGTAACTGGGCAACATTTAAATGCCTGTCTCTAGTTGCCCTTGAGAAGGTGGTGCTGCTCTGCCTTCTTGAATTGCTGCAGTCCATGTGTTGTAGGCAGCCTCCACAACACCCTCTGGGAAGGAGTTCCTCGGTTTTGAGCCAGCAACTGAAAAAGAACGATCGTATATTTCCAAGTCAGAATGATGAGTGGCTAGGAGGGGGTCTTGCATGTAAGTGGTGTTTCCATGTATTGGCTTTCCTTGTCACACTAAATGGAAGTGGTGGGGCATTTGGAGGGTGCTGTCTGTGGATCTTTGGTGAATTTCTGCAAGTACATGTTGTAGATGGCATACACTGCTGTTGAGTGTCAGTGGTGGACCAGCATTTGATTCAAATAAGCTTGTATGTCTACACAGAGAGAGCAGGGGAATTGAACTGTTTGGACAGAGAGCCAGAATGATTCCCAACTCCAAATTCTGGGTATCCTGCCCAATATTTGCACATCTGGTAGAGATGGGATCAAGTCCTGTTGGGTAACACGGAGGTGTGTTAACTGCATGTTTCAAAGTGCAAGTTACTGAAATCCAATTATTTTTCTCAGTGTACAAAAACGATCGTGAGTGTTGTTTTCTTTGCAAGGTTAAAACGAAAATTGGTTCAAATTTCAAATGGGACATTCGTTGGTAACGGCTGCGCCTCGCGCTGCCTGGTCGCGCTCACGGACGGTTGGGACGAAAATGGAGCGAGGAGGGAAGAAACTGTAAAACAAGGCGGTTAAGAAAATCCCCCTTCAATCCCCAAAACGTCCATATCATAGCTTACGTCTCCTTTTATTAAAAATTATTATTTGGTAAAAAAAAATCCGGCGAACACACAAAATATACTCTCCTCGCGGCATCCCAAACGCCATTTGATCTTCATCACCTCCGCCACGTGCCCCAACAGGAAGAGGAGGTAATCTCTCTTTTTCAGTAAACTTATTATTGGATTTATTTTATCTCACTCACCGTGTAAGAAGCGGTAAGGATGATGCTTCCAGTTCGGACATGACAAAAGAGACATCTGTGGCTTCCGTGGTACATGTTGGATACAAATTTTACCATATTTTTCCAATTGTCTTATAACATGAATGTTTTTTTTTAAAAGGAAGAACATAGGAAGGGGTGTACAGTGGGAAAAGGTGATGAGAGTGCGGGCTGTTTGATTTTAATATCTCCGCACTCTTCCCCTCTCTCCTGAGGGAGCCGTTAAACGGCCCAGGATAGAATTTACAACTTCGCCACTTCCTGCTTCTATTTCCCACATCACATGACAACAACAACTTGCGCATTTGAAAACAAAAAGTTTCAGAACTACTTGCATTGGGGGTACAGATAACTTCTCTCTCCATTTTAGAATGTCTCTTAATTCTAATAAGACCAGGAATTTAACGCAGTGATGTACTGGCCAATTTGCACTCTACTATTTACACAGCATTATCTGTCAGGGAGTCTTGTGGGATATAGGTAAATTAATGTTACTTCTGCAAATCTGCAATTATAATTGATTATATAAAAATAAATGAACTCACGCCAGTGTGTAATTGTTTTAGCCAAGAGCTGAGTCAACAAGAATGGAAACGATGTGGAGGAAATATATAATTGTTTTTGTATTAGCTAAAATTGTATGCAAGAAAGAAACAGGACTGCAAGACAATGGTAGAAATACAGGCACCAGATAAAATGCTGTGAAGAGAGGCTGTTAAGTTAGATATGCCTGTATAAATAGTGGGTATAAACATCTGTTTCCCACTTTTACAGAAACACAGGAACGAACCCCAATTAAAAGGGCTTAGTGATAAGATGCTGTGAGGGGCAGCACAGATGGAGGGAGTAGATAATGGTAAGCAAAGGATGGGATGAGGTCAAATGGCCTTGTGAGGTCAGAAATAAGCATTTTGTCACAGACAAGGCCGGATAAGACAAGAGATAAACAGGAGTAATGGGTACCGGTCTTAGGGAAGTGGAGGATGTAAACAGGGGGGGAAACAATGAAATAAGAAAAAATATGTAGGAACCAAATTATATAAATATCGAGTATTTGTTGAATTCAGTGTGTTTTGTCCCTGCCTTGTGGACATCACACCCACTTGCAAGTGTAAAATAAATGATACTACTGATTCAGATCTTGTCTCGGACTGAAATTATTGAAGTGAGTGAGCTTTGTTTCTCACAATTGGGGGCTGTCCGGGATGTTCTTCCATCGCCGGGGGGGGAGTGGCTGGCCCTGGACATTGGGAAGACACGTCCCGTTCCCCATTGAGGAGCGGTCTCGTGTCCCGGTTTGGTGCGCTCCCTTGGGCAACTGGTACGAATCCCACAAGAGAGACATCTGAATCAGACAGTGAGAGGAGGTCGATAGAAAATACGGCGAAAAGGGGCCAGGCAACTCTGTGCACAGACCAAGGTAAGAAAATTGATTTTTAAGTATTACCTTGGTGGCTGGGATTGAGTTTTAGTAGTTAATAAGGAACTAACGAAGGAACTCAATATGGGTTGTGCCATGGGTAAGGAAAAAGCCTCCGGGAAAACAAAAGAAGGAAAAGGCAATGGAAATGGAGGCGGGGTCCCTTACAACATACCTCCAGAAAGTCCTTTGGGCAGGATGTTATGGACTTGGCAAAATAATACTTGTACAAGGGAAAAAGATGATTAAATATTGTTGCTTCGTATGGACTAAGAAATCCATTCTTCGTCCCGCCGTCTTCTGGCCAAAGTACAGGTCGGACGAAGACTGGGTTTGTAAATATCTGAATTTATTTGTCAATGAGTGAGAGAGAGAGAACGAAAAGATCTGTACAGCTGGTAGAAAGTTTAACCCTTTGTGATTTGGTTTGAATGCACATTTGTTTGTTGGTGATTGAATGTTTGCGTTTTATTCCCTGGAGCTTGAGTTCCAGGACTGTTTTGAATCTGATTTTTATTATGGAAACTTAACATGATTTCTTTTAAGGTTAAGAATTCTATCGAGATTATGAAAAAAAATGGTGATAACTCCTGTTCTTTTTACAGATGATGACTGCCTTACTATCAATTTCTAACTAATCTCTTTTATCTTTACATGAAAGTGATTTATGGAGGACAGTTGAAGTTTCAGTTCAACATTAGATTGTAGTAAAAATGAAACTCCTATGGTTAATATCTGTGATCTTGGATTCGGCCATTGTTCATGCATTAGAAGTTTTTTTTAAACTTGAATAGACAAATTCTTTTAAGGCAGCTCTGATTATTTCACAACCTATGGTCAGGACTACTTAAGAAAGCTAATTTTGGATTTAAATTAAGGGACTAAAACTGGGTAATTACAGTGAATTTCAAAATTGAGAACTGTATGCATTTTACATTTTAAATATTAAATACTGAATAAATGAACGTAAATATATAAATATATTTACAAGTTTGGAACAGGCTTTAAAGTTAGTCAAGCATGAATTGATGAATTGGTGTTTGAAGTTATGGGGAGCTAGAAATATTGCAATATTTCTTTAAGAAAGAAAAAGGGGAAGAATGTAATGACTTATCCCCTTCGGGAGGTACCAATAGGGGACAAAGAGATTGAGTTTATGAGTGCCCCCCTCACCAGTGGGGAGGTCAGAACATTTAAAAAGGAAATGAAGGTCCTGGTTGAGGATCCGGTAGGGTTGTTTGAACAAATTGATCAATTTTTGGGGCCCAGTCTGTATACGTGGGCTGAGTTAATGTCTACTTTGAATATACTATTTACTGGGGAGGAAAGGGGACTTATACGGGGAGCAGCCATTAAAATATGGGACAGGGAACACCCGATTAGAGATGGGGATGCTGGACAGGGAGAGACGAAGTTTCCCCTCAGAGATCCCAGTGGGAAAATCAAAACCCGGAGCATAGAGAAGAAATGAGGGAATTGAAACACCTGATTCTAAAAGGAATAAGAGAGGCAGTTCCGAAGTCGCAGTATCTGACTAAAGCCTTTGAAGTTAGACAGGAGAAAGATGAGACTCCTTCAGCTTTCTTGCAAAGATTAAGAGACTCAGTGTGGAAATATTCTGGAATGAACCCTGAGGACCCAGTGGCACAGGGTCTTTTGAAAGTACATTTTGTGACAAAGGCATGGCCAGACATACAGAGAAAGATACAGAAGATAGAAGGGTGGAGTGAAAAACCATTAGATGAATTGTTAAGAGAGGCACAGAAAGTGTTTGTAAAGAGAGAGGATGAGAGACAAAAACAGAAGGTGAAAATGATGGTAGCTACGGTTGATGAGGTAGTTAAGGAAAAGAATGGAACCAATGTTGAGCAACCGGAGCAGCGGGTGGCAGCATGTAGGACAGAGAGGAAAGGGGAGAGGGAGAGTACAAGGGTTTGATAGAGGGTTTGAGCGACAGGGGCAGAGATGGAGGTCTCCACAGGAAGGATGCTATTATTGTGGAAAGATAGGGCATTTTAGGTGGGAGTGTCCTGATCTACAAAGGGAAGAAAGAGCAATTCCGCTTATGAATTTTGATGAAGAATAGGGGTGTCAGGGGTTCCTGCCCTCGAGGACCCACCAGGAACCCTTGATAAACTTGAAGGTGGGACTCTATAGGGAAGAGGTAGTCTTCCTAGTCGATACGGGGGCAGCACGGTCATCGCTGAATTTTAAACCAAAGAAAGTAGAAATGTCGACACGGTCAATTACTGTTTCTGGGGTGAAAGTGGAGGGATTTACTGTTCCAGTATTTGAACCTATGATGATAGAAGGTCCTAAGGATAGGTTCACAGGGGAATTGGTTGTATATCCCTGATATAGGAAGTAACTTACTAGGGAGAGACTTAATTATCCTCTTCGGACTGGAGATTGGAATTCAGGAAAAAGAATTAGTTGTACAAATGACAATGTTGACAGAGGATATGGAGAGAGAGAGATAGACCCTATTGTATGGGCTAGGGAAGGGAATCGTGGACGACTACAGATCCCTCCCCTTGAAGTAAATTTAAAAAGGAAAGGGGACATTGTCTGTGAGCGACAATATCCCATTTCCATAGAAGGTACACGAGGACTGCAGCCAGTAATTGAGGGACTGATTAGAGATTAAGTAAGATCCCCCATGACCACAAATGGTTTAGTGTGTTAGATTTAAAGGATGCCTTTTGGGCTTGTCCCTTGGCGGAGGAAAGATTTAGGACTATCCCCCTATGAAATCTTATTTGGATTACCTTATCTGGGAACGAATGGAGAATTGCCAATTCCCGAAACTAAAGATTTGTTTTTAAAGAAGTATATACTGGGCTTGTCCTCCTCTCTGTCTTTCCTCAGGAAACAGGGTTTATTGTCACAGACTCCACCCCTTGAATTCACCGTTCATCCCATCCAGTCGGGAGATTGGGTCTTAGTAAAATCATGGACAGAGACTAAATTGCAGCCGGACTGGGAAGGGCCGTACCAGGCTCTTTTAACTACCGAAACGGCAATAAGGACGGTGGAGAAAGGCTGGACTTACTACACTCGGATCAAAGGACCAGTGGAATCTCCAGTTGAGGAAGAGTCTGGACAGCCGAATCAACGCAAAACCCGCTGAAACTCAGACTAAAGAGACTTTGAGGAACTGATTATACAGTGGCGACGCGAGCGCGGGGATTATTTCTGTAGGATTGTATATTAAGTCGTTTTGTGCTTCAGCATGATGTTTAGAATACTGGGAATGCTTAGAGTTATGATGCTAGCCCTCTTAGTATTGGGATTTTGTCAAATGTATTATTAATGGTTTTCATATGTATTATTAATGGTTCCTGAGTCTGATAATCCACAAGTAATAGACGCTGATGCATCTCTGATGTTCCCTCCCTTGGAGAAGAAAGATGTACAAGTCCCCACCACATTTTCCGCCGCAGTTGGAAATCACACGTCGTGTGTGCGTAGATGAGATACAAGTCGGTCTAGAGATTTGGGGGAGCTGAAATTATGTCCAGAGATTAAAAATGTTACCGAAACGGAGAAAGGAGGGAACTACTCAGCACTAAAGGTTCCCCAAGCGGATCTGTGGTGGTACTGTGGAGGCAAAATATTGAGACCCACCCTACCTCCGGATTGGAGAGGGATATGTACAATTGTACAATTGGCAATTCCATTTACCCTGGCATTTGAGAAGGAAAAGATAGTAGGGAAAAAGGGAAGGGGTAAGAGATCACTGTTAGACACTTCTTTCGATGACAGGATTTGTCTCGATTCGGTAGGAGTCCCTGGGGGGGTACCTGATGAATTCAAGGCTCGTAACCAGATTGCAACAGGCTTTGAGTCAGCTGTCTCTTGGTGGGTAACAATTAATAAAAATGTAGATTGGATAAATTACATTTTCTATAATCAGCAGCGATTTATAAATTTTACAAGAGATGCGGTTAAAAGAATATTAGACCAGCTTGATGCGACAAGTAAGATGGCTTGGAGAACAGAATGGCCCTTGATATGATTTTAGCAAAAAAAAGGTGTGTGTGTGTGATGTTAGGAGGAAGCTGTTGTACCTTTATTCCTAATAACATTGCACCTGATGGTTCAATTACTCGGGCCTTAAGGGGATTGACTACATTAGCAGAGGAACTGGCTGAGAATTCAGGCGTAGACACATTTCTCACGAGATGGCTTGAATCCTGGTTTGGAAGGTAGAAGGGGGTGGTAGTTTCCATCCTTACTTCCCTGATAGTAGTAGTCGGGGTATTGGTGGCCATTGGCTGTTGTATCATACCATGTATATGAGGGCTCACCCAAAGACTGCTTGAGACAGCCTTAATGAAACAGATGCCCCTAAAAGGAAATCAGGCAGAAGAACTTTATTAACTAAATAATGAGGGGATGAGTGAGACCAAGATGGATGAAATCTCCGGAATGATGCTTGCGAATTTCGGGGGTGATGCTTAAAAGAAAAATGCAGAAGATAACAAATGGTAAATAAAGAAAAAGGGGGAAATCTTGTGATATAGGTAAAGTAGGATAAGACAAGAGATAAACAGGAGTAATGGGTACCGGTCTTAGGGAAGTGGAGGATGTAAACAGGGGGGGAAACAATGAAATAAGAAAAAATATGTAGGAACCAAATTATATAAATATCGAGTATTTGTTGAATTCAGTGTGTTTTGTCCCTGCCTTGTGGACATCACACCCACTTGCAAGTGTAAAATAAATGACACTACTGATTCAGATCTTGTCTCGGACTGAAATTATTGAAGTGAGTGAGCTTTGTTTCTCACACTTGTCCACTCATATTGCTGGTCTACCATCCAACCTATTTGCCTTTTTTTAAGTCAAGCCAAACTAGTGATTCAGGCTTCAGTTCTGAATGGTATTTAAGGAAGATTAATCTCCATTTGGGGTCATGCAAACAGTGGCTTGAAACAAAAAAAAGAGCAATGTCTGTTTTTGTTTCATATTTTCGGCATCTGTTCCTTGTTCTATTTTAGGGTCTAACTCACTGCATCACTGCTTCCAGATTTGCCCATTTTGAATAAGTTCTGCTCCTCTCTCCAATGGAATTTCCATTCTAACCTTTCTTCTTGTTCGCCATCATTACTTTTCTTGCTCCTGGTGTTTGACGAGGTGTTTGCCAACACTGGTTTCCCCAAGAGACATCTCATTCCTCAGTGACTGCCTCTGGTTCGGACTCACCTCCCGTGGATTCCAACTGAAGTTTCATTGTTTGTGCTTCAAATCCTCTTAGAATCACAGAATCTTTGAGATATGCAATGCTTTTCAGAGAGCTATTCTTCCTGCATCCTGAACACTACACTCAGTGCCATGCACCGCCATAGCCACACCCTCTCTCCATCAACACCACCTCACGATAGCTCAGATTGCTGCCAGATCTGTTGACTTCCTCCAGCAATTTCTGTTTTTGTTTCAGATTTCCAGCACATGTAGCTCCTTGTTTTAGTTTAATATGTTGCCTGGTCCTTACTCGCCAAAGATCCACTTAAATTCGAAAGCTTCACTAAATTAGCAAGAGGGGAACCTTGTCACTTGGCCAAACATGTAAAGCAGTTTATTTAAGAACTGTAGACAAAGATTTATGCAGTGGACAGTTACAAGACTTGCTCCCACGGTTCGGATTCATAAATATATGGAGAAGAGTAACACATTTTTAACTTAAGCAATTGTAATATAGATTAGTACTGTTTTAATATATATCTTTTTGCTTCCCCACCAAATGAGTTAACTCGTCTTGTAGACAGATAGTGTATGCTGTAGTGTTATGACACTGGATAAACCCTACTATTAATTTGAACCAGACCCACAGAAAAGCTCACTTCGCCTCATAATCTGTTAAAAGTATGAGTGACTAAGAACTACAAAAATACCTCTATGTAAAGAAAAGATTTAACCATTTATTCTTTAACACAAAGAAACACAATTACACTAAACACCAACGATCTACACTGTAATCCTCCTTTGTCTGATAAATTTCTCTACCTCCCACTCTACAATAATATACCGATCTGATAAAACCCCCAATTAAGTTTAACAAAAAATTCAAATTTCAAAACCAGCCAGTTGTCGCTTTTCTCTTGATGTCTTTATCTGTACTTTCCTGGGTCTTTTCTTCAGTCTTCTGCTTCACAAATTTCATATGAAAAGGTAGCTTGCAGAGGTCTGCAGACTGTATTTTCGTTGGTGCTCTTTGTCTGTCTGGCTAACTGTTCAAAATATCTGATTTTACATACCCCAAACATTGGATTGTCTCATTGGTTTGATGTCATCCAAACCAATGAAATTCAAATTCGATTGGATTTTGGTATCTTGGGGCATGATTTAAACTGATTGGCCAAATTCAAATTTGTTGTGTAATATAGCAACGCAGCTTCAGCTATTTGTTTCACAACCAAATGTTACTTTAAAAATTTTTCAGCACAGTCTGTGCCTCTTGAGGTCCCTGCCTGCTTCCACTCTCTCTTAAAGGTACAGGACACACCTACAACTTCATAACACCTCCCCCCAAGAAAAAAGTGAACCATCATAATGATTAATTATTTTTCTCTATTCCTTACATTACCATATGTATGATTTTAACCTAAGTTCATATTAACTTCTTCCCATATATAAGTAACATTGAATATATACCAATCTCATCTATACTTTATCAGTTAAATCCACGATAACGCATCTGTTATTACATTCTTACAACCCGCAACATGTACGATTTGTAAGTTAAAAGTCTGTAACATAAGACTCCAATGAAATAATCTCATATTCTTGTCTTTAAAACATTCCAAGAATGTAAGAGGATTGTGATTCCTCTACACAATAATCTCTGACACATTGTTAATGACATAAACGTTAAAATGGTGTAAGCCAGTATTAATCAAAATAGTTCTTTTTCGATTGTAGAGTATTTTCTCTGGTGGGTGTAGAGTTTCTTTGAAAAGTAACCAACTGGCAGTTCAATTCCATCACCATCTTCTTGTAGCAATGCAGCTCCAACTCCTATGTTACAAGCATCGATGGCAACTTTGAAAGATTTCAAAAAGTTTGTTGTAGCCAAAACTGATGTGGTGATTAATATTGCTTTTAAATTGTCAATTGCCCCCGGCACTGTTCTGTCCACTGAAATTTTGTGTTCTTTTTTAGCAAATCCATTAACGGTGCCACTACATTGCTGAAGTTTGGAACAAATGTCTGATAGAATCCGCTTTGACCCAAAAACTGAAGCACCTCTTTCTTCAAGGTTGTCATGGAAATTCCTCGATGGCCTTTGTCTTTGCATTCCTTGGGGTCAACCTTCCATGACCAATGTTATGTCCCAAGAACATCACCTCTGCTTTTGTGGATTCAGTTTTGTTTAGGTTTATTACCAGGTTTGCTTCTCTTAATCGTTCAAAGAGCTCTGCCAACTGTACCATGTGATCTTCCCAGGACTCATTAAAGATCACTACATCGTCCAAATAGACTGCACAGTTTGTTAACCCAGCCACAACTCTGTTCATGAGTCTTTGGAATGTAGCAGGTGCGTTCTTCATTCCAAAGGGCATCACTTTGAATTGATATAGCCCACTGGGATTACAAACGCAGAAATCTCTTTCGCCTTCTCTGGCAAAGGTACCTGCCAATAACCACGCACTAAGTCCAACTTTGTGATGTAACTGGCTTGTCCAACTTTCTCGATATGGTCCTCCAATCTTGGTATTGGGTATAAGTCCAATTTTGTTATGGCGTTGACCTTCCGATAATCTACACAAATTCATTGAGTCCGGTCAGGTTTGGGAACTAAGATGATTGGCGAACTCTACTCACTGTGACTCGGTTTGATGATATCTTTGTTTCGCATGGCCTCCAATTCCTTCTGGACCTGTCTGGCTTTGAAAGGATTAAGCCAATAGGGGTGTTGCTTTATTGGAACAGTATTCCCTACATCTACTTCATGCACAATAGCATTTGTCCTCCCCATTTTATTCCTATATATGTCTTCATAATGCTTAAACAAACCTTTCAACTGTGTTCTTTGCTCCTGAGACAGATAGTTTACTAACCTATCCCACTCCTCAAGGACTTCTTCATTGTTTAAAATATTTTGATGCACATCAAATTACACAACATCTAGATTTGATTCCTCATCTGTGGGGCAGTAACTAACACCTGTTTCTCCAGTGCATTCTCTCTATGATAATAAGGTTTCAACATATTCACATGACATATTTGATACAGTTTTTTCTTATCTGGCATCTTTACCAGATAGTTCACCTGACTCAACTTTTTCTCAATTTGATAGGGACCACTAAACTTGGCTTTGAGGGGATCTCCTATCACTGATAACAATACTAACACATCATCCCCTTGGTAAAACATCTGAGCCTCAGAATTTTTATCTGCCACCTGCTTTATTCCATGCTGTGCCCCCTTTAGGTGCTGTTTAGCTAACTCACCTACTTGATTCAAATCTCTCCCTCACCTCAGATACGTAATTCAAGTGTGAGACCTCCGACTTTGGTCCTGTCAATTTCTCTTTAATTAATTTCAAAGGGCATCTCATTTCATGTCCGAATATTAACTCAAACAAGTAAACTGAGTAGATTTGTTTGGGGCATCTCTAATTGTAAACAATACCAATGGGATACCTTGATCCCAATCGTTCGGGTAATCCTGACATTGTGCACTCACCATGGTTTACAGGGTCTGATGACACCTTTCTAAAGCTCCCTGGGATTCAGGATGATATGCACTTGATTTAAAGTGCTGTCCATTAAGCTATCCATTACTTCCTTAAACAGCCTCCTAACTCCTCTACCACCCTTTTTACCTTAATGCTCCGTAATGGAATTGCCTTTGGAAATTTGGTAGACGCATCCATTATGGATAACAAGTACTGGTTCCCACTTGTTGTTGTTGGGCGGGGACCTACACAATCAATTATAACTCACTTGAAAGGGTCTTTGAATGTAGGAATTGGCAACAAAGGTGCTGCTTTTTTTACAACCTGTTTCTTACCTACCATTTGGTATGTATGACACGTATGGCAAAAGATAACCACATCCTTGTGCTTTCCAGGCCAATAAAAATATCTTTGTACCTTAGCCTGAGCCTTCCGTACCCCTAGGTGACCGCCTATAGGTGGTTCATGTGCTACCCGTAATACTTCCTGTATGTATGCTACTGGCAACACAATTTGGTGCACTTCGGCCTATTTCTCCTCTGCACTAAGCTGCCGTGGTCTCCATTTTCTTCTTAGGATTCTATCTTTCAGATAATAACCCTCAGGAATATTCTCTGCCTCCTTTTTAGAATACGCATCGACATATATATCTTTTAGTGTTTTGTCTTTCTGTTGTAAGTCCATTAGCCTTTCTGGACTAAACACTTCTGCCTGTTCAGGTTTTTCCTGCACCATTACGTCAAACAGGATGTCCACTAACTGAATCTCAACTCCTTCACCTTCCTCTTAATTTTTGCTTCATGCAGTGACTTACGATAGTGGGATCTTGTTACGACATAGACTGGGAAAATACCAGGGTACTTATCTTTTAACTCTCAGTTTCCTGGTCTTTCTTGGGCTTCTCCATAATAAGGGGTGTCACTCCCACCTTGGACCCTGCTAAATCGTTCCCAAAAACAAACTGGATTCCTGGAACTGACATTCTGTCAATCACTCCCACAGTTAATTCCCCAGTCTTGAGTTGGCACTCCAACCTGATCTTACATAGATGAACCCTAAACTTTTGACAATCTATCCCACAAATTACCATACTCTCGGAATCAGAAAGAGTGTAAATTCGTTCATCTCTTCCTATTAGAGACTGTTTATATCCTGTATCTCTCAAAATTATAACTTCTTTCCCTTCTCCTGCTGTTTTTCCTCAGTAAACTTTACCCACAGAGGTGAATTCTTTATAGAGATCAGGCACTAACTCCATACTCAGCCCCTGCCTAGGCTGTGCACTTTGCTGCAGTTCCTCGATTTTTGTTGAAATTTCCTTAATTACTTCACTAATGCCACTGGCTTAGCTTCTTTTACCACATCTTTTTCCACAGTGCCTTTCATTAATGACCAGCCCTGTGACTTTAAGAGTCCCACTTTACCACAGTGGAAACACCTGAGGCCTTTCACCTCCTTTCCACACTCTTGGGCTTCTTTTATAACTTGTGGTAAACAGTTACCAGTGTTCTCTACTCTTTGTTTCGCAGGATGTCATCTTGGATCTCATCTTTTCCCAACTTCTATTCCTCACAGGATGAAATTCTTGCCCGAAGCTTGTCATAACCACCAGCATGTATTCATCTGCTTTCTCTGCTGTTCTTCTCACTTGGTGAACTTTCTGTTCATCCACATGAATTCTTTTCATCTCTGGAAGTGAGTTTTTAAACTCTTGCAGCAGAATAATCTCTCTTTGAGTCTCATAGGTCTTACTGATTTTTAAGTCAAGAATGTGAAGCTGGAAAAGCACAGCATGTCAGGCAGCATCCGAGGAGCAGAAGAATTGATGTTTCAGGCATAAACCCTTCATCAGGAATGACTGATGAAGGGCTTATGCCCGAAATGTCGATTCTCCTGCTCCTCGGATGCTGCCTGACCTGTTGTGCATTTCTAGCACCACACTCTCAACTCTGATCTCTAGCATCTGCAGTCCTCACTTTCTACTTATCTATTTTTAAGGTCCACACCCATCTATCAAAATGATTATGTTTAATTCTTTCGAACTGAACACAAGTCTGGTTCCTTCTTTATGTTTCTGAACCACTGTCTATATGCTTTTGGTGCCAACTCATAAGCATTTAAAATAGCCTATTTGACCTCTTCATTATCTCTTGTCCTCTTATCTGACAGCGCTGCAAATACCTCACTAGCTCTGCCTACCAGTTTAGTCTGAACTAGCATTATCCACAAGTCCTCAGACACTCCATCTGCCTAACCAATTTTTCAAATGAAATAAAGAAGGCTTCAATATCTTTCTCATCAAAATGTGGCAGAGGTTTGACATATTTGTATATATCACTACCTTCTTTTTTGACCTCCATCCTGTTAACTTGACGTTGCTGATTAAGTCGCAACTTCTCAAGTTCAAATTCTCTGTCTTTTTCTGTCTCCCTTTCTCTCTCTCTCTTTGCTCATTTAAGAGCCTTCTCTCTTTTTCCTCTGTCTCTCTTTGTTTATCTTCTACCTCCATTTTCTTCAATTGTAATTTATGTTTTTCTAACTCTACTGCACTTTTCTGTTTCTCTGACACACCTAAGTGTCTGTGTAATTCCCTTACAATTTCAGCTTTACTTTTGTTCTTGATTAAACCCAATCCTAACCTTTTTGCTAATTCTAAGAGAATGATCTTTTCTTTCTAAACTTTCTTGGCAAATTTGGGAATCATCTTCAAACCCCATAACCTCTTTAGCAGTTTTAAGAGCCATTTCTCTCACTTTTAATTTAACCGACCACAAGTAACCGAAATTAAACAAATTGTCTCGTCTATATTTTACTTAAAGATCTAGGACACTAACCGGCAAGTGTTTAAATCTATTGGGCTTTTGTCATGCCCCCAAATCTATTCAAATCTGTCCAAATCTCAGACTGGATCTGTCTAAACCTGTTCAAATCACAGACGTGAGCCCCCATAATGTTATGACATGGGGTAAACTCTTCCGCTAATTTGAACCAGACCCACAGAAAAGCTCACCTCGCTTCACAATCTGTTAAAGTATGAGTGACCAAAAACTACAAAAATCCCTCCGTGTAAAGATTTAACAATTTATTCTTTAACTCCAAGAAACACAATAACGTTAGACATCAACTATCTATACTGTAATCCTCCTTTGTCTGATCAATTTATCTCCCTCCCATTCTACAACAATATACGGATCTGATAAAACCCCCAATTAAGTTTAACAAAAAATTCAAATTTCAAAACCAGCCAGTTGTCACTTTTCCCTTGATATCTTCATCTATACTTTCCTGGGTCTTTTCTTCAGTCTTCTGCTTCACAAATTTCATATGAAAAGGTATGAAAAGGCTGGGTGGCAGGGTGAAATATGAGGAGGATGTTAGGAGAATACAGGGTGACCTGGACAGGCTAGGTGAGTGGACGGATGCATGGCAGATGCAGTTTAATGTGGATAAATGTGTAGTTATCCACTTTGGTGGCAAGAACAGGAAGGCAGATTACTACCTAAATGGAGTCAAGTTAGGTAAAGGGGCAGTACAACGAGATCTAGGTGTTCTTGTACATCAGTCAATGAAAGCAAGCATGCAGGTACAGCAGGCTGTGAAGAAAGCTAATGGCATGCTAGCCTTCATAACAATAGGAATTGAGTATAGAAGCAAAGAGGTCTTTCTGCAGCTGTACAGGGCCCTGGTGAGACTGCACCTGGAATATTGTACGCTGTTTTGGTCTCCAAATTTGAGGAAAAACATTCTGGCTATTGAGGGAGTGCAGTGTAGGCTCATGAGGTCAATTCCCGGAATGGCGGGACTATCTTACGCTGAAAGATTGGACGACTGAGCTTGTATACGCTTGAGTTTAGAAGGTTGAGAGGGGATCTGATTGAGACGTATAAGATTATTAAAGGATTGGACACTCTGGAGGCAGGAAGCATGTTTCTGCTGATGGGTGAGTCCTGAACCAGAGGACACAGTTTAAAAATAAGGGTTAGGCCACTTAGAACAGAGTTGAGGAGAAACTTCTTTACCCAGAGAGTGGTGGGTGTATGGAATGCTCTGCCCCAGAAGGCTGTGGAGGCCAAGTCTCTGGATACTTTCAAGAAAGAGTTGATTAGAGCTCTTAAGGATTGTGGAATCAAGGGTTATGGAGGTAAGGCAGGAACAGGATACTGATTGAGGATGATCAGCCATGATCATAATGAATGGTGGTGCCGGCTCGAAGGGCAGAATGGCCTACTCCTGCACCTATTGTCTATTGTACTGAGAGAGGCTCTGCAGGCCGTATTTTTGTTGGTGCTCTTTGCCTGTCCAGCTAACTGTTCAAAATACCTGATTTTGTATACCCCAAAACATTGGACTGTCTCATTGGTTTGGTGTCATCCAAAACAGTAAAATTCAAATTCGATTGGATTTTGGTTTCTTGGGACATAATTTAAACTGATTGGCTGAATTCGAATTTGTTATGTAACATAGCAACACAGCTTCAGCTATTTGTTTCACAATCAAATGTTACATTTTAAAATTTTTCAGCACACTCTCGCTTAAAGATACAGTACACACTGACACCTTCATAACAGTAGTAACAATTAATTTGATGGGCATTGGTTGGTTTCAATGGTTTTTAGAGAACATTGTTCTTTGCAGTTCAGAATAGGGATAACTGTGGACTTTTATTTGCAAAGTCTAAGAAACTGTAAATTAAATGAACAACCACTTTATTTTTTTTGTCTGCTGGTGTTGGTTGTGGGAAAATGTTCATTTATCTCCTTGTCTTTGTGAATGTTTGTGTCCATTTGTTTAACATTTCAATTCATCCACTGTGACTTTTATCTAATTGATTAATGTTTATCACTTTTTAAAAATATCAAAAGAAGTGCAGATGCTGGAAATCAGAAACAAAACACAGAAATTGCTGAAAAATCTCAGCAGGTCTGGCAGCATTTCTTGTGAGAAATCAGAGTTAATGTTTCGGGTCCAGTGACCCTTCTTCAGAACTTCTCACCCTTTGTTGGACAGGTTTAAAGGCAGAGAATGATGATGTCCCAAGAGAGTGATTCATTATCAAAGTGCATCTATTGTTTCAAATTAACCAACCACTGTTTTCAATTCTGATATTTCAACTTGGACACAGTAAGTATGCTACTGCAGCAATTTTATGCAGACAATTCCAAACACAGCTCTTTCAAAATGGTAGATGGCTGCTACTAGTACTAGTTTGATACAGAAATATTTCCTCTAACTCAAATTCATTGCCGGGGGATCCTTGATAATACAGTAGATAGTTACCATAATATTGAAATACAAGGCGAAATACATTATCACCACTCCACCCAATAGTGCTAAGGTCCATTCTCTAACCATGATAGTTCCTTGTGGGTTTGAGGTAAACCACAGTAGTCCCTATGACCCTTTTCTTTGCAGTTAGCTTTTTTTCCTGGCTAGTGTGCAGGCATCCCTAAATCTACTTTTACTTTCATTATTGACTGACTTTTATTCTCATCTTTGTTTTGATCTGATGCATATTCTGGCTTTTGTGGGTTTTTTGAGCAACTATCTTCTCATATATTTTCTCCTGTTCACAAAGCTAGGTGTTGTATTTTGATTTTGTTTTAACACGTTCTCAATCATGATCCATACATTGTTTTTCACATAGCATATTGAAGCAAGATCACTGTGCAGCTGTTTGTGTGCAGATATGAACACTTGGTTGGGAACCCTCAGAAATAGCTAAATTTGTTTATTTGCTCAATCAGAATAGGAAGAAAATATAAATAAACATAAAATGAATATGAAGTGTGAGTAGCATTTGAAGCCAAAATAGAAGTTAAACTCAAAATATTATTTGGTAAACAACTGTTTCGCACACTTGTATGACATTGCTCTGCTTGCAAGGTTTGTGCAGGTTTGTAGCTCAGGTTGAGATTTAGGGTGTAGGTTTGCTCACTGAGCTGTAGGTTTGATATCCAGACGTCTCATTACCTGGCTATGTAACATCATCAGTGGCGACCTCCAAGTGAAGCGAAGCTGTTGTCTCCTGCTTTCTATTCATATCTTTCTCCTGGATGGGGTTCCTGGGGGTTGTGGTGATGTCACTTCCTGTTCGTTTTCTGAGGGGTTGATAGATGGCATCTAGATCTATATGTTTGTTTATGGCGTTGTGGTTGGAGTGCCAGGCTCTAGGAATTCTCTGGCATGTCTTTGCTTAACCTGTCCCAGGATAGATGTGTTGTCCCAGTCGAAATGGTGGTTTTTTTCATCTGTGTGTAGGGCTACGAAGGAGAGAAGGTCGTGTCTTTTTGTGGCTAGCTGGTGTTCGTGTATCCTGGTGGCTAACTTTCTTCCTGTTTGTCCAATGTAGTGTTTGTGGCAGTCCTTGTGGAAAACAAAGCAATGATCTCATTCGACGTAACAGCACTGTTCACCTCCATCAACATCGACTTGGCAAAGGAAACACTCGGCACACTTTTAGAAGAGATCCTCACACACACACACCAACCACCATCAATCACATTATGAATGAAAACATCATGAAGATAGTGGACCTGTGCCTCACCACCCACTTCACTTTCAATAACATAGTCTACAAACAAACCAAGGGCACACCCATGGGATCTCCGCTGTCAGGATTCATAGCAGAAGCAGTAATGCAAAGACTAGAACAAACAGCTCTACCAACCATCAAACCGAAAATCTGGGTCCGCTATGTAGATGACACCTTTGTCATCACAAAATGAAACAAGATAGAAGAGACATTTAACATCATCAACAACACCCTCACAGGCATAAAGTTCACCAAGGAGGAAGAAACCGACAACAAACTCGCATTCCTGGACGTGACAGTAGAAAGAAAGGA
>NC_057736.1:7456109-7476336 GCF_004010195.1 Chiloscyllium plagiosum | reverse complement strand
CAGACCAAACACAGCCAGAAACTCTAACCACCTTACCATATATCAAAGAAGTCTCAGAAATGACAGCCAGACTACTAAGACCCCTTGGAATCCTAGTAGCACACAAACCCACCAACACTCTCAAACAAAAACTAACAAATTTAAAAGACCCAATACAACCCATGGACAAAACTAACGTCATCTACAAAATTCCATGCAAGGACTGCCACAAACACTATGTAGGACAAACAGGAAGAAAGTTAGCCACCAGGATACACGAACACCAGCTAGCCACAAAAAGACACGACCCTCTCTCCCTCGTAGCCCTACACACGGATGAAAATACCTACCATTTCGACTGGGACAACACATCTATCCTGGGACAGTCTAAGCAAAGACATGCCAGAGAATTCCTAGAGGCCTGGCACTCCAACCACAACGCCATAAACAAACATATAGATCTAAATGCCATCTAGCAACCCCTCAGAAAATGAACAGGAAATGACATCACCACAACCCCCAGGAACCCCATCCAGGAGAAAGATATAAATAGAAAGCAGGTGACAACAGCTTCACTTCACTTGGAGGTCACCACTGATGATGTTACCTAGCCAGGTAATGAAACATCTGGATATCAAACCTACAGCTCAGTGAGCAAACCTACACCCTAAATTGCTCTGCTGGCTATTTAATGGATTAAAATATCCATTGAGTTAGTGGACAGATGAATATTCTATAAATGTGTTATGTATTCATTTTGTTAATAGTAGCATGGTACATTTTCCTGCTTTTTTCCAACAATTGATCCTGAGCTGTGAAGTTCCTCTTTTTAATTAGAAGAATATTAATATTTATTAATATTAAAAACAGAGGAAAAAGTTTAAGAATGTGTTACCGCTGAGGATACACTTTTGCATGCAGACCATTAGTTATGGAGAAAAGTGGGAGTTTTCCCATTATTGTTGAATGAAGAATTTTATTCCCCATCATGATCTGTAATATGCTTTTATGAATGTTTTTTATTTGATGCTCTCAACTATTGGAAGAAGTTTTTCAAAAGAATTTGTTGAAAGTATATTCTGGACATCAATACAACATTATGCTCTCCTCAACAGATCATATTGCAAATAGATTTACTATTTAACGGCATGTTCAGGTTCTGTAATGACATAAAAATGTCAAAGATATATTAAACACCACAGTGAAGATAACAGAATGGTGCATCTAACCTCAGTCAAATATTTAGTGATAAAAATGTACTTCGGTAAGTCCCTTGAAATCCTTTCAAATGTCTGAAGCAGAAGTCTAGGAGGAGGGAGTAGTTTATAAGTCACACTTTTTTGAAAAAAAAAGCATAGCGTTTCCTCTGGCCTGGACTGCTTCCTACCACACTGAGGCTTCCGTAACAGTACCTCTATTTGCCTATTTGGTTTTTGTAGACCATTGGAATGTGAGATAATCAAAGGGCACTCAGTAACATTCTGTCCCCGAGAACTGCTTGAATCTAGCAATGAAAATAGTGAATACCTTCCACACATTTCAGTGATTTGCCATTTATAAAGAACATGGCCACAATTTCTATTTGTTTTTACATATTTCAAACTGTTTCAGTCTTATTGCACTTAAGTAGCCCTCGACATAGAAGATTTTTGTCTGTGCAGTACACTGAGAATTTCAACAAGAGGCATTGAACAGAAAACCAGGTTAAAACCATGAAGCACCTTTTATTTTATCAGGAAATACCGTATCTTCCTGTGACTCCGCTTATATATATTATGTCTCCTAAAAATCCAGAAACCGAATTTCAATTACAAGACTAAGACATATGAACCCATTTGCTTTTGCAGCTGAAATGACAAACCATAAAATAGTTTAGTACTGGTAAGGACTGTTTTACATATCAGACCACTATAGGGATAAGCAAAGAGAAGTGCAATAACACTCCATTATCACATGTTTCTATTTAAACTTTATAAGTGCATTCCCAAGATAACAATTAGATGACAATTAATGCCTTTGTTATTTGTAGACTTGACTATTCCAATACTCTCCTGGCTGGCCTCCCACTTGAACCCTTCATAAATATGAATTCATGCAAAACTTTGCTGAGTGTATGTTAATCCTCACCGATTCCATTCGCCTATCACTAACCTATTCTCTGACCTACAAGGTCCCAAACCGGAAATATACTGATTTTCAAAATCTCACTGTTGTTTTGAAATCCCATCCTTGCTCCTTTTCTATTTCTGTAACCTCCTGCAACCCTACAACCGTCTGAGATCTCTTCATCTTGTACACCTCAGTTTTTCCTTGCTGCTCTCCTGGAATTCTGAAATTCATTTTCAGGCATCTTCTTCATCAAATTAGGTTCTGAAATGGCACTGGACAAAGTGTCAATTAGACAATGGATTTTGCCTACAGAAACCTGGTTTGAATCTAACCCCGACAACTAAGGTGCGAGTTTCATTTGCCTTAACTGTGGTTGTTATATCTGCTGAGTTAGCAGTTTGGGTAGTCTTAACCCAATTCTTGAGAGCCATTAACCTTCAATATCTGATGGCCCCTTATTTGGGATTGTTTAGTATAAAACTGGTAATCTTATTCAGGAAAGTCATCAGATAACTGCTCTTGGAAGTTAAAAGATCACATCAGTTCAATAGACATTTTCTATTGCAGCAAATGCAGCGTTGTTGAAGTCTGACTATATATGATTGGACAATCATGTCTTTTGCTGATGCATCACATGGGACACATATTCCCCATTTTCAGAGCAGAAAATTCAGTCCTAAGGGCTCCTGAATAAGAATTAATGTAAAGGCCAATTAAAAATTGACATATCTTGTTGATAAATCTTGATATGTGGATGGCACAGTGTCTCAGTGGTTGCCACTGCTGCCTCACAGTTCCAGGGACCTTGATTCAAATCCAGCCTCACGTGATTGTCTGTGTAGAGTTTGCACATTTTCCTTGTGTTTGTTAGTTTCTTTGGGTGGTCTGGTTTCCTCTCACAGTCCAAAGATGTACAGGTTAGAGAGTCAGAGTCAGAAACAGACCCTTTGGTCCAATTCATCCACGTCGACCAGATATCCTAAATTAATCTAGTCCCATTTACCAGCATTTGGCCCATATTCTCTAAACCTTTCTTATTCATATACCCATCCAGATGCCTTTTAAATGTTATAAATGTACCAGCCTCCACCACTTCTCCTGACTGTTCATTCGATATACGCAACAACCTCTACATGAAAAAGCTGCCCCTTAAGTCCCTTGTAAATCTTTCCCTTCATTACCTTAAACCTATGCCCTTTTGTTTGGTCTTCCCTACCTTCAGGGAATTCACCACACCCATGCCCTTCATGATTTCATAAACCTCTAGGAGGTCACCTTAGCCTCCAATGCTTCAAGGAAATGGATGCAGCCTACTCAGTCTCTCCCTATAGCTGAAAACCTCAATCCCTGTAACATTTTGTAAATCTTCTCTGAGCCCTTTCAAATTTTAACGACGTCTTTCCTATAGCAGGGAGACCAAAATGGAAAACCCGGCACCACTAGGCTGGCTTTTAATCGCAAATTGCCATTCACTGATTGGTGGAACGTGAAAATGTCTCTCCACATCATCAGCCGAGACTTTGGATTACTAGTCCAGTGACTTTTCCACCACAGACCATAAAATATGAGAGCAGAATTAGGCTGTTCGGCCCATTGAGTTTGATCCACAATCGATTATGGCTGATATGTTTCTCAACCTCATTATCCTGCTTTCTCCTCATATCCCTTGATCCTCTTACTAATGAAGAACCTATCGCTATCTTAGGTATACTCAATGACTTGGCCTCCACAGCCTTCCGCAGCAATGGGTTCCACAGATTCACCACCCTCTGGCTGAAGACCCTTGTCGCTGCACCAGCACCTCCCCTTGCAGAGGATTGGGACAAACTGGGTGCTGAATTTGCGAGCAGAATCATAGCAGTGTTTCAAAGCTATTCCTCAGATAGCAAGTAAAGGATATTTCTAGGATTCAAAGGTGGATATACAGTATTCAGGTAGGTTTGTACTCTGCTTGCTGAATCCAGGTCTGAAGACACTGTCCTCTGTCTCAGCTTCTTAAACAATAAACATTTTTCACATGGACTTACCCCCATGGTGCTGTGATGAGGCACTGGGTGGAAACAGACTAGATGGTGTAACCCCTGAGAAATAAATAAGCTTTATGGTTTAGGAAGTGAATTCTATAATGTGGGATCAAGGTGGCTAAAAGTGGCAAAAGAGTTTGTGGTAGGGGCTGAAGGCACTGATTTCCTTTGAATTGAAGGAATTTACAGGTTTTCCAATCCTCCATGTCACACATGCAACCTGTACGCACTGAGACAGTCAGGAAAGGTGGTACTGTCATTTGGAATCTTTACTAACCCCCTCTCACAACAACCTACTGAACAGATGTGAACCAAGTTAACATGATGTCTGTAACAGGACTAACGTCAAGACTAAGTATATCAGCATCAGGACAAAATTGAAGTAGAACAGGATTAATCTCAGACTGCTGCAGGATTCAGACCAGATACATCCTGACATCAACATCAGGAAAGGTATGCATTAACTCCACATCTGGACTGAACAAGGGTCAGATTGGATCTGGACGAAAAGCAAATCTGGACAGAATCCAGGGCTACATCAAGACAACATTGTGTCTGCACCAAGATCTGTTCATGATGCAGTAACACTTGGGTAAAACTGGGTCTGCACTGACTCCGGGAATGCACTAAGTCCATGCCTGCTCTGCACCAATTCCGGGACTGCACCATGTACATGCCAGGTCTGCATCGACTCCAGGACCGCACCAGGTCCACGTTGAGTCTGTACCGACTCCTGGACTGCAGCAGGACCAGATTGAGTCTGGACCAACTCCAGGACCAGATCAGGATGACCTTAGTTCCAGGCAGTGACTGAACAAGGACCAGTCCAGTTCTGCACCAAAACGAGAACTACACCAGGTCTGTATCAAACATCAGGACTGCATCAGGATTGCACCAACAACACATATGATTTACACAGGCAACAGATCAAGAATGCACCCAAATTCAATTGGGAAGTAAGGTCCAGGACTAGCACAGGACCCACACAGGATTGTATTGGGCACAGATCAAGGCTGCACTGGTACCAGATAAGAACTGCAAGAGGAGCAGATCAGAATTGCACCAGGTGTAGTTCTGCATCACTCCAAGGGCATTTTTGGAGTGCAGAAGGTAAGAACAGGAATTCCACTGGGAGCAGAATAAGAGTGCACAGGCAGAAGAACAGTATTGAATCGAGCAGATCTAGTCTACACTGGGAACAGGTTGGGGCAAAAAGGGAGCAGATCACGAGTGCAGCGGGACCTGATCAGGAATGCAATGGGGGCAAAACAGGAGTGCAGTGGGACCTGATCAGGAATTCAGTGTGGCAAAACGGGAGTGCAACAGGACCTGATCAGGAATGCAAAGGGGGCAAAACGGGAGTGCAACGGGTCCTGATCGGGAATGCAATGAGGGCAAAACAGGACCTGATCAGGAATGCAAAGGGGGCAAAACGGGAGTACAACGGGTCCTGATCGGGAATGCAATGAGGGCAAAACAGGACCTGATCAGGAATGCAATGGGGGCAAAACAGGAGTACAATGGGACCTGATCAGTTATGCAATGGTGGCAAAACCAGAGTGCAATGAGACCTGATCAGGAATGCAGTGGGGGCAAAACAGGAGTGTAACAGGACCTGATCAGGAATGCAATGGGAGCAAAACAGGAGTGCAACGGGATCTGATCAGGAATGCAATGGGTGCAAAACACAGGACCTAATCAGGAATGCAATGGGGGACAAAATGGGACTTGATCAGGAATGCAACAGGAGTTGATAAGGAATACAATAAGACCAGGTCAAGAGTGCAGCTATCACAGCAAACTCCAGGTGAACTTTCTTGAGGAGAGAAAGGGGGAAGGGACAAGGATCTGGGACCAGGCAGAGGGCTGCACTCACTGGACAGTCGGGCTTCGGCTTGCATTGACCCTCTCCCCCTAGGCGGGACGGAAGCAATTAGCCCCAGAGCCTGAGATCCCGGAATGCCTTGCACGTTACCTCAACTGCCAACAGGTAGATTGGCCATGCTAAATTGTGTCATAGTGCGCAGCATTAGTCTTGGGAAATGTCAGATTACAGGGATTGGGAGGGTCTATGTGGAATTGTTGGGCCAAATGGCCTACTTCCACTCTAGGTATTTGATGGTACTGATTTTCAGCACTGATATCAATGCAAATAATTACTGAGACTGGAATCAAGGTCCTTATATTTTTGTCTTGGTTTCACTTACAAAAGTGTTAGTCTATATCACTAATAGGTGAAAATTAGGGTCTACATTTAATGTTTCCAAATTTCCTGTCAACAGACTCCGGTAAATATCCATAATTTTCAACATTCTTCATTCCACAATAATAATTTGTATCACTGCTTAAAGGGACTGATTGATTTTTATTCTGTTTTTAAATAATGACTTCATAATATTCAATATCAGCTCAATACCACATTGTAGGTAATAATCTAAAATTTGCTGTATTAGTTGAAATGAAATGCAATCAAATGAAATGAGAAGAAGGAAAAACATATGAAGCCTGGTGATGGTCTAATGATTAGAAAATTCACCAGTTTTAATGTGTTTCTGTGGCTGAAGGAATGTATGCATTTAAATCAAGTGCTATAAACACAGCAGTAATGAACTGAACTGTCACAATAACTCTCGAAAAATTAAAGTTATATAAAGCTACAGACATAGTGAATCAGATGTGGTAATGCTAAGTTTGTGATTGTCATAGAATTGTAATTAGTAAATAACGTATAGTTGCTTGAATGATATAAATATGGCAACAACCTGAACAAGCTGCCCTGATGTCACATTTCTCTTAGACCAAGAGAAAGCCGCTTTCCAGAAAAACACGAGCAAGCCTTGATGAGTTAATCAAACTAGCCATGGTACATGGCATGTTTGTGATGTTTGTCAGTGCTTGTGCTGATCATTTGCTGAGACTGGACAGTGTCAGGGTTTGAATGCAACAGCTTGTTTGTATTTGTGAAAAACAAAGCTCACTCACCTCAATAATTCAGTCCGAGACAAGATTTGAAGCAATCAGTATGTTTATTATACGCTTGCAAGTGTGGCGCCTGAAGTAAGGCACACAGAGTTTAGCAAGTACATATCTTATATAGGATTCACTACTCCAAATCCGTTACTATTGTTTATCTCTTGCCTTATCCGGCCTTGTGCATAACAAAGTACAAGTTTTACTCGGCCATTTCACCACATCCTGCTGTGGTCCATTGTTAGGTATATCCCCCTTCACTGCCATCTGTTTCCCTTACTTGTGACATTTCCTCCCATTCCTCAACCATATTGAACCTTATAACCTTTTAATTGGGGTTTGTTTTTGTGTTTTTGCAAAAGTGGGAAACAGATGCTTATAACTACTGCTTGTACAAGCATATCTGGCTTAACCTACATCCTCACAGCACCTTATCTATTTGTCTGTAACATTACCATTGTTTGCAGGCACGTTGCACTCTTGTATGCACATTTTAGCTAATACAAAAACAATTATATTTCCTTCACATAGTTTTCATTCTTGTTGACTCAGCTCTTGGTTGAAACAATTATACTCTGGTGTGAGTGCATTTACCTTGCATAAGTAATTATGATTGCAGAAGTAACACTACTTTACCTATATCCCACAGTATTGAAAGAATGAAAGGCTGAGATATCTTGTTAATTTGAGTTATATTGAAAACGATGAATAGATAAATAAGGAAGCAAGACACTTTCTCCCCATTCACTCCATTAAAGGAAAGCGTAGCCCGGAATTAATGCTTGGATCAGGTGAGCCTTGGTAGTTTCATTTATATGTTTAACAGCACTGTAACATGGAGCAGAAAATATATTCTTTCCGATTTATTCCCTGCAGATCTTTGAACAACATTTACTACATTCAATTGCAATACTTGGCACCAGATGTGTGATCTGAAGATTAGGCAGAACCTTTATAGACACAAGATTACAAACAAGTAACTGGAAATGTCCTGTTAGACATTTTGTGAGAATCATTTTGTCTATCATTTCAGGGTTTGTTCTATTTACTTTCCATCAATATTGTTAGAAACTCTCACATTGGCTGCAGTGTTCTGTTTTTTGTTAACATAAGAACTATTTTTAGGAGAAAATATTGTGGAACCTGGAAATCTTTATGACATGTCAGTATATATTTGATGTAATACCAATTTCTTCGCTACACATTTTTCACAAAGAAATTGTATTTCATTTGCAATCAATAAGCTATTTGTTCATAAAATTTTATAAAATTGATAGTCTGATCACTGTGCTCTACTTTGACAGCCAGTTTTCTCATTGAAACTGGCAGAGATTGACACTTTGTCTCTCCTCCATGTACCAGATGGGTATGCAGCATAGATGCACAATGCAACACCTTAATTAACCTTCGACTTAAGTTAATAATTTTTTTTTACTTCATAAGGAATATACCATCATAGGGGATATAGCAGAGTAGTGGTAAAAATGACTGACCTAGTAATCCAGAACCTCAGATGAATGTTCTGGGTAGATGGTGAAATGTGAGTTCAATGAAGTTTTAGAATAAAAGGCTAATCTCATGTGACTGTTGTTAATTGATAAGGAAATCCATCTGGTTCACTTATGTCCTTTAGGGAAGGAAATCTGACATCCATTCCTGGTCTTCCTGCATATGACTCCAGACCCGTAGCAATGTGCCTCCTGAATAATTAGGGATTAGCAGTAAATGCAAACCAAGAGACATCAACATCCCATGACAGATTTTAGAAAATGTACAAACGTACCAGCTATACTAATATTCTTTTCTCGATTGGTACCTTCCAACAACTTGTATTTCTATGTTAAAAATCACACAACACCAGGTTATAGTCCAACACGTTTAATTGGAAGGAGTGACGCTCCTTCATCAGGTGATTGTGGAGGGCTCGATCGTAACACAGAATTTATAGCAAAAATTTGCAGTGTGATGTAACTGAAATTATACATTGAAGAATTGATTGTCTGTTAAGCCTTTCATCTGTTAGAATACAGTGATAGTTTCACTTCTTTCATGTGTAAATCACAAAACCCTTTTTTTAAAAAGAAACATATCTATTTCTTTCTTGTATCTGTTGGTTGAATCTCCCTCCTTTCTGCCTTACTTTCTATTCATCCATTAGATAAGGGTGTCACTGTCTAGGCCATTATTTATTACTCATCCTTAGTTGCCCAGAGAACAGTTAAGAGTCAACCGCATTACTGCAGTCGCATGTAGTCCAGATCAGATAAGGACGGCAGTTTCTTTCATTAGTGAGCCAGTGCGATTTTGTTTTTTTTAATAAATTTTATTTTTGTTTCCTCCCTTTTTTTTCCCCCCCCAATAATCAGCAATAGTGTCATGGCCATCGCCGAACCTATTTCCAGATTTTTATTGAAATTCAAACTCTACCATCTATTATGGTGGGATTCCAACCCAGAGCCCCAAGGCATTACCAGGTTCTCTTGGATTAATACTGGAAATGTGTTGCTGGAAAAGCGCAGCAGGTCAGGCAGCATCCAGGGAACAGGAGAATCGACGTTTTGGGCATAAGCCCTTCTTCAGGAAGGGCTCTTGGATTAATAGTCCAGTGGTACTACCACTAGGCCACTGCCTTCACCTTCCCCCTCCTTAAGTAGAGCTCCTGGAGGCAAGAAAGCTAAGAGATCAGCAATAGATATTTTACCCATAAACAAATTATATTCCTATATAAAATGTATATACCTATATAATTGACATATTGAATCATTAGGTGGTTGTTTGTGACCAGAGCAGATTTTTCGGTGTTGTAGACCTCATTGACTCTGAAGCATAAATGCTTCCAGTTCCTCTTTTGTTGCTGCTTTGATATGGTCCTTAAATATCTCTCTGACCTTATTTTTTTTCATTTTCCCTTGTTTTATTTGTTTCATCGCATTTTATGTCAGACTCTTGATCCCATCCATTGATGCTACTGTTATACATAAATCCCTGATTTCCCCTGTTTTATATCCAAGGCGCTTAGGGAGGGAGGGGGGCGGGGGGGGGGGGGGGGGGGAGGGGGGGGGGGGGGGGGGGGGGGGGGGGCTGGGAGGAAGGTAGCTGGGAAGGTGATGGGATGATACAGGTGAGGGGGGTTTGATGGTGATAGGTCGGAGGGAAGGGTGGAGAGGATAGGTGGGAAGGAAGATGGACAGGTAGGACAGTTCATAAGGGCCCTCCCCTTTTGACATGGTCAGATAAGGCATGGACAGTCAGAGTGGAAAAGATAAAGAAAAATCAGGGAACAATTCAATCACACCAATCTAGATCACAGGGTTTAATGGTTGCTTTATTTCTCTTCCTTTGAATTTCTTTTAGCATTTTGCTGTTGACACCAGATTGTTTGTATGCTGATTCTCTCATTCACTACTTGAGAATCCATTGTCTTTAAAGATGTTTTATTCTTCCTTCAACAGGGGTTTGCAGAAAAAAGTAATAGCCTCCAACTATTACTGAAGGCTTTCCAGTACCTCCATAAAAATGAGAGAGTGAGGGAGAGACAGAGATTTTTTGAAGGTTTCTCATGCAGGCTAAGTAGTTCTGTCCTGCTCCGGCTCCACACACAAGCTATAGTCACCTGGTTGAGAGCCAATCAGAATGGTGTTGTCAAACTATATTCCTTTAGTTCAGAATCCATTGACTCCATGGGGTCTGCTTCTACTCTCACTATTCCAGGGAAATGCAACATTGCCTACAACTCATGATGTGCTGCAAGAAACATGACTTTTGAAACAGCAACCATTTAATTGCACAGCCTTCTTGTTTTAAAGCAGTATTTTCCCTTTTATAACATCACAGTCCAAGAGTAAAAGGCAATAAAAAGCTGTGTTATTCACACCATTAAACCTGAGAAAGTCTCAGCATTGCTGAGGCAGCATGGTGGCTAGCACTGCAGCTTCACAGTGCCTGGGACCTGGATTTGGTCCTAACCTAGAGTAACTATGTCTGTGTGCAGTTTGCACGTTCTCCCTCAGCCTGTGTGGGTTTCTAGCAGGTGGTCTGGTTTCCTCCCTTAGTCCATAGATATGGAAATTAGGTGGATTTGCATGTTAAATTGCTCAGTAGTGTCTAGAAATATGCAGACTAAGCGTATTAGCCATGGTGAATGGCAGTGGGGGCTGGGGTGGGTGAGATGGTCTTTGGAGGTTGGGTGCAGGCTTGATGGACCTGGCCTCTGTCTGCACTATAGGGATTCTGTGATCATTGGGGAGGTAAGCAAGGAGTGGGCATGTTCGAGATGTCTCCTTGCTCACATGCACTAGCATCTTCAGACAAAATTTAGGAATATTTCTTACTGTTAATACATGTTGCATATTATGTGTCTGATTTGTCTGCAACTGTCTATCTGACATTGAGGATCAGGTGAAGTAGCACCGTTAGCAACAGTTCATCAACAATTCTCCTTATTTCTGCTCTGACTATGATGGTCTGCTCTGATTGGAGTCAATGCCTTCTCTGATCCAGTCCTTCAAACCAAAATGGAATCAATTCCCAAAGGTACAATCCAAGAGTTCCTATTAAAGGGGCAAAGTGGAAAAGGTGCATGGCAAACTTCTTATATGCTCAGATATTGCATCACAATGTAAAATACATCAATCTGTCCCAAACCATAATTGTGTTAAAAATGACACATACCCTCAACTATTTCAGAAAACAGTCCTTTCTTCAAAAGAGTGTTCCTGATCAAGATTTTATAAATCTCTTAAATAAAAATTGTCATGTTACTAACAGAGGCCATTTAAAAAAAAAACAGATGCCTCCTTTCTGTGTTTGGTAATTGTTTTTGTCAATTAAATACCTTATTCACTATGGGCAGAATCTTCCCAGCCAACAAACGTCATGTGTAGTGATGAGAAATTTGGGAAAATTGGGTGTGATCAGCAGGAATGAGATTCTTAATGTTGAGAGGAAAAGGTCCCATTCTCCGACTAAGTGTTGAACGGTGACCCAAGAACTCACGAGTGAGCAGTGAGTGATCCATCTGCATACATTTGCATGTTATTATTAGTTAATTTCACTTCACTTATGAGCAGCTTCCCACTCTCCCAACCACCAGATAGAAATTAGATGTTATCCATACCCAACATGAAAGTCAGTGCAGTTACCTGGTGATTCCAACTCACTGTTGATCTTCTGGAACTCTATCTAGGACACTAGGCACCCGCATCTCAGGGCATCAGAATCCAATGGCAATGATCACTTACACCTTCCCAATGTTGGCATTGGACATCTTTGCTCCCTCATGGCACAGAGCTGATCGACATATAATATACTTTAGTTCTGCATTTTGGAGCCTTTCACCAACTTTTATTGGAATGCTGCAGCCAGGACACTTTGCTCAGAGGGATTCGACCAGGCTGAATCTCAGGGATCTGCACTTGATCTCTTAGGCTCACTGTATTAGGATCTACTTGGATGCTAACAGTATCTCTGCCTTGCCTTTTTGTGCTTTGCTAACTCAGTCAGAGCTTAAAGGTTCACAGTACTTTGCCTTGCCCTGCTGTTTAGCACAGTCACAAAATCAGACAGCCTGTCATGGTTGTCATCAGTCAAGGGATTCACATATTGTTGTATGGCACAGTGTTACATAAATCTCACACTTGAGGACAGGATATCTTTCAGAGTCTTCTTCTTGGTCACTGACAATGTGCAGCTACCACCTGTACCTGCAAGAGACAAGAGAGAGATAGACTGTGTCACAAGCAAAAAGCAGTTAGAAATTCATGCATGCTAAGAATACATTCCCAATGGCAGTAATGGAGATTAGCACAGCAATTGACTATGAGTCTTAGTTAGTTGCTGGGTTTCGGCATTACCATGTGAGCAGTCACGGTCCTCACTGATCAGGGCCAGGATTCACTCCCTGTAGGCGTGAGGAGATGAATGTTGGGTGCCCCACCACCCATCTTTTGCTCCTGCTACTCTATTAGGGGATGTTTTCTCTTGGGGTTGAAACAAAGAGAGAGAATGAGTGAGTTGAAAGTGGTACAGCTGTTGGTGCTGGTGCAAGTAGGGGAAAGGTAGTGAGGTGACTCAAGTTATAGGCTTGCCAGGCAACATTCAGCGTGAGTAGTGTGGGGGGTGGTTGGGGTGAATGAGAATGAGTGAAGGCAGATGTTGCATGTAATAGTGGAAGTTGCAGAGCCTTGGTGGGAGGAAGATGCAGTAGAAGAGATAGAGTAGGTAGCAGAGAGAAGATAATGGCACTTACACAACATAGATAATGCTGGAGAAACCCAGCAGATCTGGCATCATCTGTGGAGAGAGAAACAGAGCAGGGGCAGTCTTGAAAGGCTGTTTTCCATGAGTCACCTTTTGATCTCATGAATCCTTGTTCAAGTTTTTGAGAGCTTTAAAGGTCATTTTAAAGATGTTGGCTCTTGATTTCCAGATTTTATATTTAGGCAACAAAGATGACAAATGTTGTAATCAAATTTGTCAAATGTCCACTCACCACTATACTTTATTTAAACTCTTTGCTCAATTGAAATTATATTAGATAGAGTAACTTCTGAGTTTTTTTTTAAGAAATTAATGCTTTCAGGTTTTTGGAATTATTTTTATTTGGAATGGGTGTCCAGGGGTATGGAGCTCAGGTGGGTAAATAAAGATGAAGTACTGGCCAGCCAAAAATTCTTAGTATATTCATGAAATATTTTGTCTAGTCTGTCTCAAAACAATATTTTGAGACCTAATAAATATGATACCATAGCATACAGAATCTTGCTTTGACACAAGGGCAAGGAACAGTGAAAGAAGTAGGACAGAGATTTCATTCTTAAACATTGACACAGGTGACATTATTTATTTATTCTTATATCGTGCTAATACTTTTCCACCACAAGGTTCTTAAAAAGTCAAAGTGCTACTTTTTTGAGTGTGTAAATTTATTATATAACAAATCTATTCCATTACAGCACAATTAATTGAATTTTTGGGGTTAAACATAGGCTTTTTTGTATGAAGGTAGGCAAAATGCTTCAATATTGGAATGTAACTTTTCTTAACCAATCTGTATTACAGCCATTGCTACATCAGTGACAGCTGCTTTGTCCTGAAACGCCATCTAAAACATGTGATGTATTTATCTTACATATGGAAATCCTGACTTCAGTTTGAGACCCATTTGCGGAATGGATTTGGATTTAATTGTCAGAAGCCAGGATTGTCTGAAATCAGTCTGTTGCCTTGTAGGATGGAAATCAATACATAGAAGTGTGCACAAAATTCCGACTTTTATGCTCAGATTTTGGAATGGGTGACATCACTGTCACTTAATTTTATTCACTTGGGAGACCAGCATTTTACAGTTTTTAAAAAAAATCATTCATGAGATGTGAGCATTGCTGGTGAACCCACATTAATTGTCCATCACTAGTTGCCTTTGAGAAGGTGGTAGTGAGCTGCCAAGTTAAGCCCTTGCAGGCCATTGTTGTAGGTAGATCCATAATGTGTTGAAAAAGGATGTTCTAGGGTTTTGTGTTAGCAACAGTGAAAGAACAGTGATATATTTCAAAGTCAGGATAGTGTGTCTCTTGGAAGGGAACTTGTAGGTAGTGGTGTTCTCATGTTTTCCTTGTTCTTTGAGGTGACAAAAGTTGTGAGTTTGGAAGTTGCTGTCTAAGGAAACTGGGTGACGTGGTATGTGCAGCTTGCAGACATATTGCTTTTGATGTGTGCCAATGGTGGAGGAAGTGGATGTTTGTGGATGTGGTGCTAATCAGGTGGGCTGCTTTGTCCAGAATCGTGTATGTTGTTGAAGGTGCACTCATCCTAGTGAGTGGAGACTATTCCATTACATTCCTGACTTGTGCCTGGAGATAGTGAACAGATTTTGGGGAGTCGGGCGATGAATTACTCATTGCAGGATTTCTAGTCTCTTACCTGTTCTTGTAGCCATGGCACATACATGGCTAATCCAGCTCAGTTTGTGGTCAACAGTAACTCCCAAGTTGTTGGTAGTTGGAGATTCAGTGATGGTGTTGCTAAAAGGGGTTGGTTAGGTTCTCTCTTGCTGGAGAGGGCCATTACCTGGTATTTGTGTGGTTTAAATGTTACTTGTCACTTATCAGCCCCAAGTCTGAATGTTGTTCAGGACTTAGTACATTTGCAATCTTGACCAACAATATCACTCATTTTATTGAGCAAGATTTATTCAAACACTCCCAGAATTGTCAAACTTAAGTGAATATTCTTACTGCATTCATGGTATTGAAACAGCATAACCATTTAATGATTATTTCACAAATAGGTTTTTGCAGTGAAATTTAAACTCATTAGTAATGCACCAAGTGAAAGTGGTAGATAAGTGGGCTTTGATGGATTGATGGTTTACTGTTGAAATGGTTGCCATGTTGTTATGGTTGACTACACCTTGGCAGTTAGAAAAAAACATGCTGCCAACTATTTGTGTTTCACCTAAATTTTTGTTGGCTGTTAAAGTCAAACAAAGGTAACCAAATTGGCACTAGCTCAGTAAAAAATGTTTCCCCAGAGCCAAGTGCCTTTTCAGTTTCTTGTCAAAACTACTTATTGAGCCACTTTGATTTTTGTTCTCTTTTTAAAAGACAGCATTCTGAATTTTGTGAATTTCCTATGTGGGCAAGTGTAATTTACATTAACTTTAGTAAAATTCTTATTCCAAGTAATTTTAATGAAAAGTTTATGCATCTGTAAGAAAATATCTTGCAGCCAAAGAGTAATTTTTCTGGAATTAACTCTTGGATGGGTGGTGATACCTTCCAAGTTACAGTTCTGTACACCTTTCTCTGCCATATATGCTTGAACTGTAATACCTGACAATGAGAACCTAAGACCTTAAGACATGGGAGCAGTAGTAGGCTATTCCATCCATTGAGTCATCACCACACTTCACTGAGATCATGTCTGATCTAATAATTGTCAATTTCACACTCCAGCCTTTGACCCTTAACCATTGATTCCCATACTGATTAAAAATCTCTCTGTCTCAGGCTTGAATATACTTAACAACCCAGCCTTGACATCTCTCTGCAGTAAAAAAATCCACAGATTCACTATCTTCTGAGAGAAGAAATTCCTCCTCATCTCTGTCTTACATATGCGACCTCTTATTTGGAGATTATGTCATCTGGTCCCAGACTCTCCCACAAGGGGAAAAGACATTTCCACGTCTACCCTATCAAGTTTCCTTAAAAATCTTGTATGCTTCAATAAGCTCACCTATCATTCTTCTAAATTCCAATATGTGCAGGCCAAACCTACTCAACTTCTCATAAGACAATTCTTCCATACCTGGTTTCAGGTGAGTGCACCTTCACTGGACTACCTCCAATGCCAGTATATATTTCTTTAGATAATGGGATTAAAATTGTTCACAATATTTCAGCTGTGATCTGGCTAGTGCCTTGTATAGTTTTTCTTTTTACTCCATTCCTTTTGAAAACAATACCAACATTCCATTTGACTTTCTTATTACCTGCTGAATTTGGATACTAGCTTTTTGTGATTTATACATGAGGACTTCCAAATCCCTCTGTGTTGTTGCTTTCTTCAGTCTTTCTCCATTTAAATAATATTCAACTCTGCAATTCTTCCTGCCAAAGGGTGTAACCTCACATTTTCCCACTTTATATTCCATCCAAAATATTATTTTTTTATCCACCAGCTTAACCTGTCCATATCCCTCTGCAAACACTTTATGTTACCCTCAGCTCTTGCCTTTCCATCTATTTTTGTGTCAGCTGCAAATTTGGCTATTGTACATTCACTTTCCTCATCTAAGTTATTAATACACATTGTAAATATTTGTGGTCCCAATAATTGGAGAAAAAGATTGAAATGACAATCAAGGTTAGCATAATTCTAGAATTTCAACAGCACCTGTATAGACACTTGAGGAAAAGTATAGAAAACACACGTACCAACATATCCATATTATTGATGATAGATTAAATGGAGACATTCATGAAGAAACTCAAAAGAAGAACTTATTTATCTTATATCTTTCACAACCTCAGGATGTCCCCAAATGCCTTACACCCAATAATTTATTTTTCAATCAGAGTCATGGTTAAGAACATATGATTAAGAACTTTGAGTCTGCATTCAGTAAGACCGTGGCTGATCCGATATCCTCAACTCCACTTTCCACTTGCAACATATTGTTGTGTTATCGGAAGTGCAGCAACTTGCATGCAGTACAGTCCCTCAAACAGAAATGAGATAAATGACTAGTAACTAAATAACACTGTATGAGTGATAAACATTGGTTTTAAACTGGAAGAACTTTTCTCTTTCAAATAGTGCTGCGGTTTCATTTACATCCTCCCGAATGGGAATATGCTTGAAGATCTTGGCCAAAGGAGAGCTCCCGTGACAGTGCAACATTCCCTCAGTACTCCATCAAAGTGTCATCTGAGATTACATTGAATAGGACTTCAATCTGCTACTTTCTATCTCAGGCAAAAGTATTACCATTGAATCATAGCTGAATACTTGGTCATTTTAAACATTTATACTAAGTAGTAATGTTTTTATAAATCTAATCACTATTGACTGATATACTTTCTTATTTTAGCTTTTTAGACTACATTAATTTCCATCCAATCTGATGTTGCCTTAACAATGAAGGTGAGGAAAGGCAGGAGATATTATGATCTCAAAGGGAACAGACCTATTACACTAGGTCTCAGTAACAGTCTTAGTAACCATATGTTTTGTACTGATGTAACTAGTAAGTGCTATAGTGAAATAAATACAAGAAATGGTTGGAAGCTGTGGGCCAGTGCAAAGGCTGAGGACCCTGACAACACTCTGGCAATAGTATTGAAGATCTATGCTCCAGAACTAGGCACACTCCTAGCCAAGCTGTTCGTAGAGTTACAACAGTGGCATCCACCTGACACAGTGGAAAATTGCCCAATATGAGCTGTACACAAAAAGCAGGACAAATCCAATCCAGCAAATTACCGCCCAATCAGTCTACTCTCAATCATCCGTTAACTGATGGAAGGTGCAATCAACAGTTCTACCAATCAGCACCTGCTTAGCAATAACCTGTTCACTGATGCCCAGTTTGGGTTTCACCTGGGCAACTCAGCTCATGACCTCATTACAGTCTTGATCCAAACATGGACAAAAGAGCTGAATTCCAGAGGTGAGGTGAGACTGACAGCCCTCGACATCTAGGCTGCATTCGACAAAGTATGGCATTAAAGAGCTCCACAACAATGAAAATCATGACTATCAAGGGAAAACTCTCCACTGGTTGGACTCATACCTGGCAAATAGGAAGATTGTTGTGGTTTTTGGAGGTCAGTTATCTCAGCTTCAGGACATCTCGGCAAGCGTTCCTAAGGCTGGTGTCCTTAGTCCAACCATCTTCAACTGCTTCATCAATGACCTCTCCATCATAAGGCTAGAAGTGAGAATGTTTGCAGATGAATGTACAACGTTTGGCACCAAACGTTGTACATCCTGAAACAGTTCATGTTCAAACACAACAAGATCTTGACAATATTCAGACTTAGACTTGCAAGTGGCGATTAACATTTGCGCCATACAATGACTAGAACCAAAAAGAAACAATACAACTGCTGCCCCTTGACATTCAATGGTGCTACTTTCACTAAATCCTCAATTGTCAAGATCCTTGGGGTTACCCTTGAACAGAAACTCACCTGGACTCACTACATAAATACCATGGCTATAAGAGCTGGTCAGAAGTTAGGAATACTGTGGTGAGTAACTCATCTCTTAACTCCCCAAAGCCTTCCATCTTCTGCAAGGCACATGTGAGGAGTGTGATGGAATACTTTCCACTTGCCTGGATGAGGGCAGCTCTAATAACACTCAAGAAGGTTGACACCATCCAGGACAACGCTGTCCACTTGATTGGCACCAAATCCACATTGCATCCATTCCCTCTGCCACTGAAACTCAATAGCAGCAAAGTATACTATCTACAAGATGCTCTGCAGAAATTCACCAAAGATCCTTAGACAGCATCTCCCAAATCCACAACCACTTCCATCTAGAAGGACAAGGGCTGCAGATACATGTGAACACCTCTGCAAGTTCCCCTCCAAGTCACTCACCATCCTGACTTGAAAATATGTAGCTGTTCCTTCATTGTTTTGGGTCCAAGTCCTGGTACTCCCTCCGTAACGGCATTGTGGGTCACACACAGCACATGGACTGTAGCAGTTTGAGAAAACAGCTCACCACCACATTGTCAAGGGCAATAAAAATAAAAACAAGGTACAGTTTTTTTTCCTTATTCATTCATGGGACGAAGGTCTCGCTGGCTGATATGACAAGATCCTCTTCTTGTTAGTCTATCTAATGGTTTTCCTCTATTAAATCGGACAAAGTAGTTCCTGTAGATTGCAACTCAAAAGGATCGTGGTAGCATCAAATCTAACTTATAGTGACCAACGTCTTGCTACCTCATAAAACATAATGGCAGCCATGGTTGTCTGTTGATTTGGAATCATAGAGATATACACCATGGTAACAGACCCTTCGGTCCAATTCGTCCATGCTAACCAAATATCCTAAACTAATCTAGTCCCATTTGCCAGGACTTGGCCCATGTCCTTCTAAACCCTTCCTATTCATGTACCCATCCAGATGCCTTTTAAATGTTGTAATTGTAGCAGCTTCCACTACATTCTCTGGCAGCTCATTCCATACAGGCACGACCCTCTGTGTGAAAAAGTTGCCCCTTAGATCCTTTTCAAATTTTTACCTACTCTCCCTAAACCTTTGCCCTCTAGTTCTGGACTCCTCCACCCCAGGGAAAAAACCTTGTCATTATACCCTGTCTATGCTCCTCATGATTTTATAATTGCACTATTACAACTCATTGGTCCAGTGCTATATGGCCTCTACAAAGAGTCTATCATTTGAGTGGAAACTGTTGTTAATCTGAGTTTGGTTTTTTTAAACATCTTGCTCTTGAACTGTAAATGCATCACAGCAGCGACTTGTATTTATGTAGCATTTATGTCACCCCAATGCACATCACAGTGCTGTAAGCAGACAGTGGGCCAGAGAAAGAAGTTAGGGGCTTTGATGAAACACTTTGTCAGTGGTGGTGTTCATAAACATATTTTGATGGACAAGAT
>NC_057736.1:7415473-7455609 GCF_004010195.1 Chiloscyllium plagiosum | reverse complement strand
TAAGCAGACAGTGGGCCAGAGAAAGAAGTTAGGAGCTTTGATGAAACACTTTGTCAGTGGTGGTGTTCATAAACATATTTTGATGGACAAGACATGAGTGGAATAGTGCAGAGGTTTGGCAGCCCAGAAATGCAGGGAGAGTGGTGGCATAGTTTGTGAGAGAGCATGATGGTTCGAGCTGTAGGTATGTATATAAATAAGGGGTGATGGGTGGAGGTGAGGGCATGAAGAAACATGTATAGAGTCTGAGAAATTTTATATTGGAGGAGTTGCAGTAACAAATGAGTCTATTGGTTAATTAAAGGGGGATATCAATTCAATAATATTAAAGTACATAGGGTTTCAGAATCGAGTGTGATGTTAGTATCTGATGCTGACAGCAATATATTGGCCTGTCAACTTTCATTATTTCTGAAGAAGATGTACTGACTTAATGAAACAAATGTAACTTATTTCACCGCAACTCAAATTAAACAGAAATAAGCCCGACTTTGTTCATCTTGAATGAGTTGGAAATCTCTCTCGGCAGTAGCTCATAAACTCTTACTGTTGGCAGTAGCCTTGCCTTAACCACTAGGAAGTTGTGGTACAATGGATTCAATGTATATTCTGTGAATGAGGAAAGTTAGGGAGGAAATTGCTCCATCAACAAGGGTTAAATTGCTGAATGTCAGTATAAAGCTGAGCTTGCCTTTCAAATAACTGGATTTTGACTTTTCATTTAAAAACCCTGTCATGTTCCTGATGCAAATACTAAAACACAGAATATCAACAGCTTGCATTTGTATGGTACCTGTAATGTAACACCCTAAGTCATGTTGTGAGAGCATTACCAAAGGCAAGTTTGACACTGAACTTTAAACTAGATAAGTAAATGTTTGGTCCAGCAGAATTTTTTTAGAGTGTCGTAAAGGAGGAGAAAGAGATAGAAAGGCAAAGAGATTTAAGGAGGGAATGCCTTAGAGTCCAGGTAGCTTAAGGCACGGCAGCAAATGGGGTATTTAAAAGAAATTTAGAAGTAGGGAACTTAGATTAGGACAATATTAGATGCTTCCAGACTGAAGATATTTATGTTTTAAAAGGTTTCAATTTATCAAGGTTTTACTAAAGAAAGAGTCAGTTTATTTGTTACTAAATTCAAGAATAAGTAATACTACCATCCAGGTCAGTCTCTGAGTTCTTCATGCAGAGTAGATAGTAGAATGCTAGGGCTTTTAGAAGGCCATCAGACATAGGAGCAGAAATTATGCCATTCAGCCCATCGAGTCTGCTCGGCCATTCAATCGTAGTTGATAAGTTTCTCAACCCCATTCTCCCGCTTTCTCTCCATAATCCCCTTTATACTCAAGAACCTATCTATCTCAGTCTTAAATATACTCAACTACCTGCCTCCATAACCTTCTGTTGCAATGAATTTCATAGATTCACCACACTGGCTGAAGAAGTTTCTCCTTATCTCTGTTCTAAAAGGTTTACTCTTTACTCTAAGGACATGCCCTTGGTTCCTAGTCTTAACTACCAGTGGAAACATCTTCCCAACATGTACTCTGTCCAGGCAATTCAGTATTCTGTATGTTTTAATTAGATCCCCCCCTCATCCTTCTAAACTCTGCCAAGTGTAAACTCAGTGTCCTCAAATGTGCTTCATATGTTAAACTTCTCGTGAACCTCCTCTGAACATGCTCCAGGGCCAGTACATCCTTCCTGAGATATGGACCCCAAAACTGCGCACAATACTCCAAGTGTCGTCTGACCAAGGCCTTATAGAGCCTCAGAAGTGCATCCCTGCTTTTATATTCAAGTCCTCTCAAAATAAGTGCCATCATTGCATTTGCTTTCCTAATTACTGACTCAACCTGCATGTTTACCTTGAGAGAATCCTGGACTAGAATTTCCAAGTCTCTTTGCACTTCAGGCTTCTCAATTTTCTCCCCCTTCAGAAAATATTCCATGCATCTATTCTTCCTACCAAAGTTCATGACCTCACACTTTCCCAAGTTGTACTTTATCTGCCACTTTTGCCCAGTGTCCTAACCTGTCCAAATCCTTCTGCAGCCTACCTGCCTTTTCAGTGCTACCTGTCCCTCTACTTGTCTTTGTATCACCTGCAAACTTAACCAGAATGCACTCAGTTCCTTCATCTGGATTGTTAATGTATAAATTGAAAAGTTGTGGTTCCAACACTGAGTCTTGTGGAACACCACTTGTCACCAGATGCCATCCTAAAAAGGACATAAAAACTAGGAGCAGGAGTAGGTCACCTGGCCCTTCGAGCCTGCTCTGTCATTCAGTGAGATCATGGCTGATCTTTTCATGGACTCAGCTCCACTTACCCTTGCTCTCACCATATCCCTTATACTGTTCAAAAAAAGTTTATCTTAGTTTTAAAAATGTTTACTGAAGTAATATCAACTACTTCACTGGGCGAGGAATTCCATAGATTTACAACCCTCTGGGTGAAGAAGTTCCTTCTCAATTCAGTCCTAAATCTGCTCCCTCTAATCTTGAGACTATGCCCTCTTGTCCTAATTTCACCTGCCAGGGGAAACATCCTCTTTACTTCCACCCTACCTAATCCCTTCATGATTTTATATGTTTAAAAGATCTCCCCTCATTCTTCTGAATTCCAGTGAATATAATCCCAGTCTACTCAGTCTCTCCTCATAAGCCAACCCCATCAACTCTAGAATCAATCTAGTGAACCTCCTCTGTACCCCCTCCAGTTCCAGTACATCCTTTCGCAAGTAAGGAGACCAAAACTGCACATTGTACTCCAGGTGTGGCCTCACCAGTACCCTATACACCTGCAACACAACCTCCCTGCATTTAAACTCAGCCCCTTTAGTAATGAAGGACAAAATTCCATTTGCCTTCCTAATTGTTATATCTGCAGACCAACCTTCTGTGATTCATGCACCAGGACACCCAGGTTCCTCTGCATAGCAGCATGCTGCAACGTTTTACTATTCAAGTAATAATCCTTTTTACTGTTACTTCACACTTATTAACATTGTATTCCATCCTCCAGACCTTTGCCGACTCACTCAAAGTATCTATGTTCCTCTGCAAAGTTTCACAGTCGTGTGCACACTTTGGTCTGCCACTCATCTTAGTGTCATCTGCAAACTTTGACACACGACACATGGTCCCCAATCCAAATCATCGATATAAATTGTGAATAATTGCGGTCCCAACACCGACCCCTGAGGCACACCACTAGTCACAATTGCAAACCAGAATAGCACTCATTTATCCCCACTCTTTGCTTCCTGTTCATCAACTAATCCTCTATCCATGCTAATATTTTACCTGTAACGTCATGCATCCTTACCTTATGCAGTAACCTCTTGTGTGGCATCTTGACGAAGGCCTTTTGGAAATCTAGGTGCGGCACATTAACTGGGACCCCGTTGTCCACCTTGCTCGTAATGTCTTGATAGAATTCCAACTGATTTGTAAAGCATAACCTGCCCTTTGTGGACCCATGCTGCGTCTGCCCAATGGGATAATTTTTATTGAGATGCCTTGCTATTTCTTCCTTGATAATACCTTTTATCCTCACAATCGGCCAGACCCTTTTATCCTCACACTCTCCCTGAAAGCCAAGCTTCTATCCATGCTAGCTCCTTTCCTCTGACACCATGGCCACTTATCTTACTCAGTAGCCTCCTGTGTGGCACTTTGTCAAAGGCCTTCTTGAATTCCAGATAGATAACATCCATTGGCTCTCCTTGATCTAAACTACTTGTTACTTCCTCAAAGAATTCTAGCAGATTATCAGACCTGACCTCCCCTTGATGAAACCATGCTGACTTTGTCCAATTTTACCATACACTTCCAAGTATTCAGAAATCTCATCCTTCACGATGGACTCCAGGATCTTACCTATGACCAAGGTTAGGCTATTTGGTCTGTAATCTTTTGTCTTGTGTTGGACAATGATGGTTGAGCAGCCAATTTTGAGATCCTTCACTTTGCAGGTTATTTGAGATTCTTCTATCTTGTTTCCTTTCTATGGTAATTGGCTTCCCTCTCTCCCTTTGAAAGGTTGGTTTGACATTCCCTTGGCGCCTTTAGGTGTGACATTCTAACATTCCTGTCCAGGTAGCCACTGAAATTATATTAACAGTCATCTGCTGGCTGTATGTCATCTCATTAAAAACACATGTAATTAAAAGCTCAATATGTCTAAGTATTTTGGGTCTCTGATCTGTTTTCATGGTCACTTCTCCCATGAGTTTATTTGGTTTGGGAATAGAATAAGGCTGAACATGACAACATTGGATGAGAAAAACAAGATCAGTTAATTTTTTTTGCATTTTTGCATGTATTTTGCTTTAGTAATATTAGCAAATCACCTAAGCAGGTATTGTGATTGATACAATCCAGACTGTGCCCTTTCCTGCAGAATATTCTAGTGATGATGTTGTGGCCATAACAGAGACCTGGGTTTCTCAGGGGCAGGAATGGTTGCTGGATGTTCCAGGGTTTAGAACATTTAAAAACAATAGGGAGGGGGGAAAAGAGGAGGAGATGTACCACTGCTAATCAGAGAGGGTATCACAGCTACAGAAGTTACCATTGTTGAGTCAGTATGGATGGAAATTAGGAACAGTAAGGGAGCAGTCACCTCATTAGGGGTTTACTGCAGACCCCCCAATAGCAGCAGGGAGATTGAAGAAATCATAGGTTGGCAGATTTTGGAAAAGTGTGAATGTAGTAGGGTTGTTGTAATGGGTGACTTTAACTTTCCCAATATTGATTGGAACCTCGTTCGAGCAGATGGTTTGGAAGGAGCTGTTTTTGTAAGGTGTGTTCAGGAGAGATTCCTAACTCAGTACGTTGACCGGCCAACGAGGGGAGAGGCCATTTTGGATTTGGTGCTCGGCAATGAGCTAGAGCAGGTGTCAGATCTTGCGGTGGGAGAGCATTTTGGTGATAGTGATCATAACTGCCTCACATTCTACATAGCTATGGAGAAGGAGAGCAGCAGGCACAATGGGGGGATATTTAACTGGGGAAAAGGAAACTATGATGCTATCAGACGTGAGTTGGGAAGCATGGACTGGGAGCAATTGTTCCATGGAAAGGCACTATAGATATGTGGAGACTGTTTAAGGAGCAGTTGTTGCGAGTGATGCATAAATGTGTTCCTCTGAGACAGGCAAGAAGGGGTAAGATAAAGGAACCTTGGATGATGAGAGTGGAGGAGCTTCTCGTCAAAAGAAAGAAGGCAGCTTACGTAAGGTGGAGGAAGCAAGGGACTTGCCCAGCTCTAGAGGATTACAGGCAGGCGAGGAAGGAGCTCAAAAACGGTCTGAGGAGAGCCAGGAGGGGGCACGCAAAAGGCTTGGCAGGAAGGATTAGGGAGAATCCAAAGGCATTTTACATGTGTGTGAGGAATAAGAGAACGATCAAAGAAAGTGTAAGGCTGATCAGGGATAGCATAGGGAACTTAGGTATAGAGTCTGTGGATGTAGGGGAAGCCCTAAATGAGTTTTTTGCTTCTGTCTTTACTAAAGAAAAGGACCTTGTAGTGAATGAAACCATTGAGGAGCAGGTAAGCATGCTGGAACTGATAAAGATTGAGGAAGCTGATGTGCTGAAAATTTTGACAAACATTAAGATTGACAAGTTACCAGGGCCAGACCAGATTTGCCCTCGGCTGCTTTAGGAAGCAAGAAATGTGATTGCTTCGTCGCTTGCGAAGATCTTTGCATCTTTGCTCTCTACCGGAGTCGTACCTGAGGACTGGAGGGAGGCAAATGTAATTCCTCTTTTCAAGAAAGGAAATAGGGAAATCCCCAGCAATTACAGACCAGTCAGTCTCACGTCTGTTGTCTGCAAGGTGTTAGAAAGGATTCTGAGAGATAGGATTTATGATCATCTGGAAGAGCATGGTTTGATTAAATGCAGTCAGCACAGCTTTGTGAGGGGCAGGTCATGCCTCACAAATCTTATTGAGTTCTTTGAGGATGTTACTAGACAAGTTGATGAGGGTCGAGCGGTGGATGTGGTGTATATGGACTTCAGCAAGGCATTTGATCAGGTTCCCCATGGTAGGTTCATTCAGAAGGTCAGGAGGAATGGGATACAAGGAAATTTAGCTGTCTGGATACAGAATTGACTGGTGGACAGAAGACAGCAAGTGGTAGTGGAAGGAAAGTATTCTGCCTGGAAGTGAGTGGTGAGTGGTGTTCCACAGGGCTCTGTTCTTGGGCCTCTACTGTTTGTAATTTTTATTAATGACTTGGATGAGGAGATTGAAGGATGGGTTAGCAAGTTTGCAGACGACACCAAGGTTGGAGGTGTCGTTGGCTGTTGTAGGCTGCAGCGTGACATTGACAGGATGCAGAAATGGGCTGAGAGGTGGCAGATGGAGTTCAACCTGGATAAATGTGAAGTGATGCATTTTGGAAAGTCGAACTTGAAAGTTGAGTAAGGATTAAAGACAGGATTCTTGGCAGTGTGGAGGAACAGCGGGATCTTGGTGTGCAAGTACATAGATCCCTTAAAATTGCCATCCAAGTGGACAGGGTTGTTAAGAAAGCATATGGTGTTTTGGCTTTCATTAACAGGGGGTTGAGTTTAAGAGCTGTGAGGTCTTGTTGCAGCTTTATAAAACTTTGGTTAGACCGTACTTGGAATACTGTGTCCAGTTCTGGTCGCCTTATTATAGGAAAGATGTGGATGCTTTGGAGAGGGTTCAGAGGAGGTTTATCAGGATGCTGCCTGGAATGGAGGGCTTATCTTACGAAGAGAGGTTGACTGAGCTCAGACTTTTTTCATTGGAAAAAATAAGGAAGAGAGGGGACCTAATTGAGGTGTACAAGATAATGAGTGGCATAGATAGTGTTGATAGCCAGAGACTTTTTCCCAGGGCAGCAATTGTTAACATGAGTGGTCATAGTTTTAAGCTGTTTGGTGGAAAGTATAGAAGGGATGTCAGAGGCGGGTTCTTTACGCAGAGTTGTGGGAGCATGGAATGCGTTGCCAGCAACAGCAGGAAGTGAGATCATTGAGGATATTTAAGAGACTGCTGGACATGCATATGGTCACAGAAATTTGAGGGTTCGTACATTAAGTTTACCTTATATGGGGATCAATGGTCAGCACAACATTGTGGGCTGAAGGGCCTGTTCTGTGCTGTATTGTTCTATGTTCTAAGTTCTAAACCTGGAATTGCCTCATTGTGGGTCAACGCACAGCAGGTGGACTATAGCAATTAAAGAAGACAGCTCACCACCACCTTCTCAAGAGCAACTAGGGATGAGCAATAAATCCTGGCCATCCAACGATGCCCACATCACACAAATGAATTAAAAAAAAATAAAGAAGCCTAGCAATTAAGCAGTTAGTCCTGAATGTTGGATTATGAAAATACACTACATGTCACCATTTGACATTGCTTATCTTCTGCAGCTGATTAAATATATACATTGTCAGATTGAAATTCATGCAATTTCTCAATTTATATTTATTGAACATAGAGTAGGCAAATGAACAATGTGTAACATTAAATGATAAGTTAGAAACTTATCTCTTACGACATTTCAAAAAGTATACATTTTCCATTTTCAAAATTCTGCTCCTATATCTTACGGTTTTTAGCAAATATTGAACCTTGGAAATAGATGCTCACGTTTTATGTTGTGAACCGCTGCAGTGAAATAAAGCTAGCTCATTTCTATTACTGGTCGTAGGTTGTAGAATTACATGTGAGGCAAAGCCAACAATAGAATTACAATGCAAAATTCCGTGAAAGCAGAATGAAGAAAGCCCATTCACAGAGAACTGAGTTTTATGGGATTTAAATTAGGCCTTTAAGTATTTTTGACAATGCCAAAGATGTTCATCTGTTAATTAATATATTTATTATAACTGGAATAAAATGTTTGACTTTTCCAGCCTAAAACCTTTGCATTCAGTTACCCTTAATATGGTCTCAAACCATTTTCTGATTTGGTCTGCGTCTTCCAACTTGAATGCTGGTCTGCTGGCATTTTATTTAAAGCCCAGCAGCACATCATTTCATATGCTATGAGCCAGGAACAGTTCCTCACACTAGAGCTTGAGCCTCTATATTCAGGACATGGGAAGCCGACAGGGATCTGGACATTGTTGGGGGGAAGGCAGTCCTTTTTCCAGCTAATCACTGCAGGAGGCCACACCACCAGATCAAGTCAGCCTAGACCCTAAATTGCAGCCTGGTCTTGTGAAGTCCTGGGTGAAATGGGACACCCAGCTGTGCAGGAGAAAGTTTGATGAGCTTTGTACTCTGCAAGGGTAAGTGCCACCATTTTCTGTCTGCCAACTCACACAGACAGGACCGCTACTCGCTCTAACTCTGCCAGTGCAAGCACATGTCTCACCAAGACTCATGGATGACAGCTCTCACTATTGCATGCGTCACATTCACTCAATGGATGTCGCCTACCTCATTCTCCAAAGTACTAATCCTTCATGTCCTTTGCGTTTCCAGTTCACTCATTTGTATGCCTTGCCAACTCTCCTGCTCCTGCATCACCACTAGCTGCTCTTGAAACCAGTTCCCTCATACTCAATCCTCCCTTTGTCTCATTTCGGCTCATTATCTGAACTAAAGTCTCCATCATACTGCAACCTACCTATCTGAAATCACCAGATGGTTGCACTTGACCTGCAGGACTCACCATGGCCCAATTCTGGATTGAAAAGACACAGATCCCTGGACTCTGGAAAGGTCAAGCACCTGACTGACTATTGCTGACCCTGGAACAAAATTAGGCAAGTCCTTCGACTAACTGTGGCATTACCAATTGACTGACTGTGGTCCCCTTTTACCTGACTAAGGACCTGTTCCCCTTTGATTATTACAATAGCCACTTATTTAAAGCACATGCAGTGTGTTTGCTATAATACATTTCTGATGCATGGTGCAGGTGTGACATTGATGTAGCATGGTGCCATACTGTGATATCTGCTTCGCTGGTCAGTGCTCCTCACCATGACATGCTGCCTGGCTGTCCTTCTGCACGAAGAAGCAATTCAAACCACAGAGTCTGGCAGCCTGTAACTGAGCATTGAAGACCTGTACACTAAGAAGTCAGTGTAAAGTAGACAGAGGTGAGCCATCTCCAATAAGCAGAAAACGAGTGAGCACTAAGAAAGCAAGCTATGGGCCTTGACATGCATCCTGTATGAATACATAAGATGTGTGTGTCTCTTTTTGTAGAGTGACCTGACAGAAGCATGCAAGGGCAGTTGTTCCTGAGCTCCAAATTAAAGTGTTTAAGGGCTGAAGTGCTGAATGTGAGCGTTGGCTGGCAGAGAAGGCAAGATGGCATGGTCAGCCTGGTGGTTGGCAGATACAAATTCAAATGGCTGAAGGGTTGGGGGGAATGTGGCCTTGGAGCAGGCAGGAGTGTTGTTGTGAAGAAGCAGTTGGATGATGATCAACACAAGCATTCAGCAAGCTTAATCTAACAAGAACCCACACTGATTTAGATGTCAGGGATTTGCACTGTCTAGTTTCCTGGTACAGAAAAGGACAACTGGAAATGTGGACAAATTAAATGTGAGTTAGGGCTTTGATGAGATACAGATGCATGGAAATAAAGTAATCACTTCTCAGTGGTGAGATTCTGAATTTATCACCTAAGGCTTGAGAGAGAAATTTTCTCAACATCGAGAATCTGATTTTTCATCCAAGCCTTATTTTCGAACCTTTCTTATTATTACTCATGGCACAACAGGGAAAGGAAAATTGCGCTCAGTATTTCACACTGCTGGAAGCAAATAAATTAACCATGAAAAGTTTGGTAATCAATTCATTACTTGAGTTATTGAATACATCAACATTTCACAGTTTTGTGAGAAAGATATACATAAAATTATAATACTTATACAAATCTGATAAAATAAAATGACTACTCCATCTTTTACAGTGACACTAATTAATTGCAACAGAGTAAAACTTATGTAACATTGGAGTGCAACATAGTAAGAATTATTTTTCTATTTGATTTTCAGGTAATTCATATCTATGGGTGTAACATATCAAGCAAACAGTATTTTTTTAATGTACATATCAATAACCTTGTTTCAGGGAATTTTCTTGGAAGGTTTAGCTTTTACATTTAACACTCAATTTTCATACAGCTTCCAAAAAAAGATGTTTTGAAGTGTATATAGAAATTACTTGGATATTTGTGGGAAGACTAAGGTATGAATAAGGGAGTGTGTGAATGACCATTAATAACACAGTCATTGAATCATGGCTTTTTGAAATAATGTGGTTGCTTATCTAAACGCCTTTGAAGATCAGCAGGGATATTTTGCTAGTTTTCCAGTGTTAGAAAAATATTGCACTGGTGTTATGAAGCAAGGTGTAAGGTAAAAGGTATGGATGCAGTAATTGAACAATCTAATACTTTTTTGACAAATCTTGAATTGTAAATGTGGAAAATATCTCAAAAATGTTAACAGTTTTAAAAATATTTTTATAATACTAAGTAATTCTAAAAGTGTAGTGCTTTCCCATTTCCTTCTAACTTCTAAACAGCATTCTTAATTTAATACCTACCTTGAATTGGTATTTCATATTTTACTAACTCGTTTTATACTTTGTGAAATAATGGTCCATGATGCACAAAGAATAGATTTGAAGACCACTTAGGCAATGGAAGAATTGAAATATTGAAGGGTGTCTACTCATTGTGCTGCCAGTAAATAAAATGTTCAAATAGCCACATGGTATAATCTGCACATATGGCCGTCACATTCATGCTTAAGCTCAGATGAATATAACCTATGGGATAGCATAAGGTATTGGAAGCTATATATAGACTTAGCAAGTCTCAGATCTTTTATTTTGGTCTGGGTCCTTGCCTTGGAGGAAAGACTTAACAAATAAATCCAAATGTTCTTTAATCTCCAGGATTCTTGTTGGAATGCAGCTAAAACTGATGAGATGGAAACTTGGAGTTTTACCCTCCCTTCCACTCTTCGAAGGGATTGCACATCAATGTTTTGACTGCATTTGCCTGCCGTTCCTGCTCTATGGCCAACCATCCAAGGGAGGTTGAAAGTCAGAGATCTTGTTATGATTTGCTCCTGGGCTTCATGAAGATGACAATCCAGAGATCAGGAATGGATACAGCAGATGTACTTGTCAACTCTGGTTGACTATGGCTGTTCTGCATTATAAGCCAGTACTGGTGAAGGAGCACATTATGTTTGCAGACACTTGAGACCTTCTGCAACCAGTGGGAACTGAAAGAAACACCTTGGTTTGCAGATATGAACAGTAATTAAGACATATTTACAAGAGTTTTCTTTGTTTCATTTCTTTAGTGGATTTTGTTATCAGTTCTCTTTTAAAAAGAAGCCAATTTTATTTAACTTGATTTTGATTAACAAAACCTAGGTCATCCAAATTGGTCTATCAGGCAAGAAATAGAGGTTATTTCTTGCCCTCATAAGAAATAGTTATTTTAAACTAGTTTTCCTAGTCAACCTGTTCAGAGATGTTATTGCGCACTACTGGAGCAGGTGGGACTTGAAGCCAGGCCTTTCGGTTCAGGAACCCTCTCTGTAACGACGCTGTCACTTTAAAAAGGTTACTTTGTCCTGGTTTTTTTTAAGAGGGGTCATAAGGCAGAGGTACCAATGTGTCTAGTTTAATAATGGAAGGGGAGTGACCAGATCTCCCAATTCAGATTTTTCCTAGTTTGTTTTAGTTGTAGCAGTCACAAGATGTGTGATTCCACAGAAGTTGTAAGCTTCAGTAAATAATTCCTCCAACTTTCTTCTGCTAGGGCCTTCCTCTCCTTTTTGTTTTGTTCTGCAATTCTTTCCTTTTCATATTCTTCTGCTTTTAACTGTAATTCAAACTGTTTCAGTTCCCTTTCATGTTCATGCTGTTTCATCTGCAATTGAATTCTAGCCATTTCCAAAGATTCTGATGGTATCTCCAGCAAATTTAAATGTTGAGCTGTTGCTATAATTACATCTCCTTTTCTGACAGACAAAGGCAACCCCAACTCTAGCTTGTCTGTCAATTCCAACAGTTTTGCCTTGCTCACTTTTGTAAAACCCCCAAAGTCACTTCTCCCATCCCCAGAAAACACTTGTGACTGAAACAGCCATTACCACACAAAGCACTGTTTAAACAAACCAAATACAACACCTGGAACAAAAGACACTAACACCTACCACTCGCTGCCTTTGAGTCCAACAACGTTAAACCCAAAGTGGAAGTATAGGATCAATCCTGACAAGAGCCCCCAATCTGTTATTGACCAGGGGAGACCCCCTGCCCCCGCCACCAAAATATTTCAAGAAGATCACCTAGACCCTAATTTTTTCCTATTTTAAAGGCAGATGTGAAGTGGGTGTCCCAGGTGTGATACAACTCGTCAAACCACTCAGCTTTAAGCAAAACAGAATTTATTTAAACTCTACAGTTGAAACACAAAGAAAAGAAAGCAGAATTTAGAGTAACGTAATGACAATTGGTTGTGCTATAACAAGGTAGCTCCGTTCCCATGCAGCCCCATGTTATAAGAAAATTGCATAGTAGCACCATTTCAACTAATTGTGTTATAATCAATACACACTTTAAAAGTTCACGCTATAGAAACAGTGTCTCCAATTTGTCAAACGTGCTATAGTGAATTTGCGTTAACAAAACGTGACTTATAGCAGAATGACCTGTATTGGAAAACTTAACTGACCTGATCAAGAAACTATTACTAATTAACTGTCCCAATACAGTAACGTCTCATAAACTCCTTGGCACAATGGTAAATTCTTACAGGCAGGAGGTCACAGCATCAAGACAGAAATCTCTGAAGAAGCTTGCAACTCCCCTGGAACCACACATCTTGTGACTGTTACAGCTAAAACAAACTAGAAAAAGACTGAACTGAAAGAACTGGCCACTACCCGTCCATTATTAAACTAGATACCTTGGCACCTCTGCCTTTATGCTCTCTCTTCAAGGTTATTTTGTCCTTGGGTTTTACAATGGAAGAAAGATCATTGATGAAGTAGCTGAAGATGGTTGGGCTTAGGACACTGTCCTGAGGAACTCCTGCAGAGATGTTCTGGAGCTGAAACAACCTCCAACAACCACAACAATTTTCCTATGCGCCAGGTATGACTCTAACCATTGGCGAGTGCAACCCCCCCAACTCCACCGGTATCCATTGATTCTAGTTTTGCTAGGTCACCTTGATACTACACTCAGTCAAATGCAGCCTTGATGTCACTCTCACCTCAGCAATTAGATGCTAATTGATATTGTGGATGAAAACTTGCTTTTAGGTTAGCAGTTGCTTTTAAATCTCTCGCTCATTCAAGATTGGAAGAAACTGATAAAAATGATTAATTTTTTTCTCTTTGTTCTCCATTTATTTCTGTTTCATGAATCAGCGAACCAAGTGACGTATCCTATATATATGTGATACAAGTGTCAATGATGTGCTGGAAGCAGCATTCCTTTTCTTTGAATAGATTCAGCTACAATTACATTGCCACTCACATCGACCTGAAAGAGTTTTGATAGCACGAAAAATAAGGAAGAAGAAAAACTCTTGAATTGCTTGTACTACAGGGTAATAGCAATGCCATTCATACAGACCCTTTAAATTATCAATAGCAGAAATGGCAAGCTCTTGAAAACTCTTTACCTTCTGAAAATAAGCAATGCATAAACATTTTGACAGGAAAGTTGTAGCAACACTTGGACACATGGAAAACTTGATGTGATTCCAGAGCACACTAATGGCGAGTTGTGCAACATTTCCTCTATTGCGAGTCTTCCTGGATGTTGATATTTATAAATTCTGGCTATAATAAATGTACAATGCTGCAAATGCTGGAGACCTGAAATAAAAGTAAAAAGTGCTGGAGAAACTCAACAAGCCTGGCAGCATCTGTGAAGAGAGAAACACAGATAATATTTTGAATCCAATATGACTCTTCTTCAGAACTGTTTCTGATGTATATTTCCTGGCAAAGCTTTGATTGTAGTTCCACTTCAGTAAGGTCTGGATATGAAAGTTTGAGTCGAGGAAATGGAACCTTTGTTGTACCAATGCTGTGACACATTGCCAGCTTTACTAATTTTACAAATGGCTTCAAATGTTAAAGAAGATACAAAAAAGTGCCTTATCATTTGGAGAAGGTATTTGCTCAATTGAGGATAATTACTGTCAAAATCATTGCTAAAACATCTGTTGGTTCAGAAATATCAATAACAACTAACTAAACAAAGTTCTGTCCTTTATTTTATCTGTATGACAACTATCAAAGGCAACTCTAGTGCAGAAAAAACATTTTATTTTATTTATCGCACGCCAGTTTGGATCTTGACAAATGAAAGATTTGGTGATGACAATCTATTGGTAGGTTTGTGGAGGCAGGAAGAGACAGCTGTAATGCTGGCAAGATTGTAGGTGTCAGAAGAGGGAAGTCTAGATGTTAGTCGCGAGTCCTAAGTGCTAGGTTCCACTACTGATAGCGTAGTACATTGAGCAGCATGTATTGTAGATGTCATGTACTGTGGTTGAGTTGGACAAAATGAAATGCCTTCATTCTGCAGGGGATGGGATTTGCCAGAAAAGATCACTCTCGGAAGACTATGGTGTCCAATTTCCAGCATCAGTAGCTCATGACTCGGCAGCAGTTCCCACGATGAACTTAATGCCCTTAGTATTGATCAGGGTTGTTGAGTATATACTTCCATGCGATTTCCATACAACACAAACACCTCATGTAGTTCCCTAAAGGATATCAGTGAACTGGATGGGTTTTTACAAAAAGGGATAATGGTTACAAACTCGCCATTAGACTAGCTTTGATTCCAGATTTGTGGAATTTGGATTCACATTTCACCATCTATTATTGTGGGATTTGAACCCATGTCTCCAGAACATTAACTTGGATTACTAACCCAGTGATACCAACACCACTACCTCCCATTAAACTCTAACTGCTCTCTCCAAGTTTCTGAGGGACCTGTGGAGTGTTTGCCACATATCTGGCTTTAATTTCAGATTTTCAGCATTTTTTTAACTCATTCATGGAATGAGTGAATTTATTACCCATCCCTAATTGCCCAGAGAACAGTTAAGAGTTAACTTCATTGCTGTGGGTCTGGAGTCACATGTAGGCCAGACAGGCAAGGATGACACTTTCCTTCCCTATAGGACATTAGTGCTACAGTTTCCAACAATTGACAATGGTTTCATGATCATCATTAGACTCTTAGTTCCAGATTTTTAAAAATTTCTTTTAGTGAATTCAAATTCTACCATCTCCCATGGTGAGATTTGAACCGTGATCCCCAGAACATTGCCTGGGTCTCTGGTTTAATAGTCTGGTGATAATATGATTATCACCTTTTGCTGATGTATTCTTCACTCACACTGTACTATGAAATTTTGACACAGATTTATTCTTTAACATTTAATCTTGATTTGTCTTTGTCGGGTTTTGTTCATTTCCAATTTCACAACTTTGCGATTAGTGATTTTGTAGATAATCTGTGAGCCAATGAATTTAATGATACTGATCACATTATCTCTACCTTTAAAGTTAATGGCAGATTAATAACTTTTTAATTGGATATTCATCAGCACTGATATAATTTTCTTTGAAGTATGGCAATTACATTATTCACTATAATATAAGCAAAGCAGTTATAGCCAAGTTTGTAAGATTCTGGAGACAAATAGGACTTTATAGTCTGGATTTTGAAACTCTATAAAGTTTGGCATTTTTAGCTGGATGCCAACTCCTGTATGTGGATGAACTGTTTTCTGTATCTATTAACATTTTCTTCAAGTCATGTTTTGTTGAGTTCTAGACCTTAAGGACAATGAGTTTATTCAGCTTTTCACAGGCACACTTTGTCCCAGAGCCTGTCACATTTAAAACCCCCACTCTACACACTAGATACACGTTTTAGTGATATGAAGTGGGAAAGAAATTTCTGATGCACATTTTTCTGATATTTAACACACATTATCTTTGGCTGATTTTCCATTTGAACCTTTATTCCAGCTTTACATTGGCATATTATCAAATCAAAAATGGGAGGTGATACCTAGTGGTAATACTGCTGGGTTGTTAATCCAGGTAATGTTCTGAGGACTTGGGTTTGAATTCTGCTGTGGCCAATAATGGAATTTGAATTCAATAAAAATCTGGAATTAAGAGTCAGATGATAATCACAAATATATGGTTGATTGCTGGAAAAATCTACCTGGTTCACTAATGTCCTTGAAGGAAAACTGCCATCCTTACCTTGTCTGGCCTACATGTGACTCCAGACTCACAGCAAAGTGATTGACTCTTAGGGATAGGCCCTAAGAGCTGGCCCAGCCAGCAATGCCTCCATCTTGTGAATGAATATACAAAAAAAAACAGAATTCTTTATTGAAATTATTGTAACCCTTGTAATTAATTATGCTTTTCACTCATTGAGTTTCCATTTTTTATTTAGTTATATGGGATGGGAACTGGAAGAATCATATAAGCTTAAGCAAAAGATGTTTTAATGCCAAACAAAGTACAGATTGGAAGAATTGATGTTTGAAAATCTGGCTTGTGTGGTTTTAGTTGTGGTGGATTTTCAGGTTAAAAGAATTAAGAACTGATTTTAAATTCTAGGCATGAGTGCTGCTTGGTGATGATTGGCAAGTGCCATGCCACTAGCCTGCCTTAGCTGGGAGACCACATTTGGGCAGGTGGGCATGGATGTAGTGGCCAGCAGACAGGATTATGTGGCAGTAGGCTGTCAATGGGGATCATAAATATTTACCTTGGCAAGGTGAATGTTAACTGTTTAGTTACAGCAATCCCAGTCAAAACAGCTGGTACTATCATGCCCTTTGTAAGTGCCCAGGGAAGGATTTTGTTTGTTAATGCTACACTTCTAGACATCTACTGTAGCAGTCTTCCTTGGCATGTTCACTCATTGTGTGACTCATTGGGCCCATATTTACAATGGCATGAAAGTTTGACTCTTACCTTAACTAAGACCTAACACCTCCCAAAAGCTGCAAGAAATACTGGTTAAGGAGGTGCGGCTGGAAGGTTGCTGCTGCAATTTTAACCCTTACTCTTCCTTTTGCTTTTTGTTATTCATTCATGGGATGTCGGTGTCATTGAGAACAACTCTTACTGCTCATCCCTAATTGCTCGTGAGAATGTAGTAATCTGCCCTCTTGACCTGCTTCAGTTCTTAGTTTGGCATTGCAATCAAGAGTTGGCATGAAGCAAACGTATTACAGAAGTCATTTTTAGCAATAGTTTTGTTTGTATTTATGTAGGTGGATAGCAACTCAATTCGAGTTGAACTTTGAAGATAATTGACTGCTTACAGTCTTTTCAGTGTGTAAATCAATTCAATCAATTTGGGGGACGTTGCCTGTTCAAGCCTTCAGAAAATAATGCTTCTCAAGTAATAGGAATTCCAACCTGCATTTGCACAGTGACCTCATGCCCTTTGGCTGTATAGGGAGAAGCCTTGGTTCTTGGTTTGGGTTTCAACTTTCCTTTTCCTGTGGTCAGCTAATGCATGTCCCTGCATTAATGATTTCAATGTGGGCAAATCCATTTGATGTGTGAACTTCCCACATGTTTGTTCACTGCATTTGGTCAGTTGTTCTGGTTGGTTCTGAGCTTGTTGATGTAAATCTCATCACAGTGACTATCTATAAAGGAAATACCTTTCAGGATATTATGTGGTTTTTAACTGAATATATTAGAATATATTTAGAATCTCAAACATTTTTGTTGACAGACTCTTTACTATGAAAGATGCCTCTGAGTAATTTGAAATCATTCAAATACAAGTTTATTTTATTTTAATAATTGTTAGTCCAGAAAATGTTATGGTTGCTGGAAGGGCTAATATTTTTGGAGTCATTACCTTTTGCTTAAAGTTAAAAATGTTTTTTTGCACTACATTGTCAACACAAACTGATTTCATGAAAGATTTGACATGTAACTGCACAAAAAAAAAACATAATTCCACATGAAAATAATTGTTAGTTAATAAACACCAAATAGATCTATAGTAAATCCTTCAGGACTCCTCTGTCAGGGCAGAATTTTTTTTAATGACCTCCTGGAGAGAAATGGGCATTTGAAAAATTTGATATCACTGTTACACTGACCTGATCAAGGTGAGGCATATTGCATTGTTAAGCTTGTGCCAAATAAGCTATGAACTGAATTTCCAAGAAAACTAAAGTGCCTGCAGCCAGTGTAGCTGAATCTGTACACAACCTAGAACTTATCAAGCAAATTATATGCCCATTGTGAAATGTAGGGACATAATATGTACTGAATTCTGGAGTTTAATGCCAATTTTAACCTACCTAATATTCATGCTTTGTATTGTCATATCATGCTTTTGTGTCGCTACAGATGCCTGTAAGGTCTGGGGAATTAATCTTTCTGCAATAAAGACAACCTGCTGAATAAAGCTGATGGGACACTCTTATCCTGTTGAGCTATAGCTACAAACCAGATCTCTTAAACTAGTCACAGTCTTTATTGCAAACCATCTCATTTATGTTTATTTGGCTCCAACAATTTGTTACAAATTAATTTGCTGTCCTTTCCAGGCCAAAGTTAACACTTCAGAATCAATCAACTGTGAATCCCTTGAGGTAAAATCATGCTGAATGAAATTAGGATTTGAGCATTTAATGCATTTCTTAATAAAATTTTCTTGCCTGAAACTTTAATGGAAACATTAAACAGTTTAGTTTAAATCAAACAGCTCTTCAATTAACTCTTAGAAACATTTCAACAAATATGTTATATTTGTCTGCTAATAGATGGATTTACACTAACTATGGAGAGTAGTTAATTTAAGCTGTGAGTAGGCTATTACAATAAAAACAGTCTTCAGTTGGGATTTAGTGCTCCATGCATGAAGTGTGGGATTGGCGTCTTCAGTGACAACTAACTCTTTGCCCCCATCAGTGGGAAAGCTGGATCAAGCACCAGTTGGGTATTTGAAGTGCTAACAGGTGAGTGTCTCGTCTAATCAAGTGCCTTGTCATTGAAATCTCTCCCTGTCTGAGCTTGCTAACTGGCAGCTTTTGGGTCTTAGAAATCGTCTCTGGTGGTCCAGTCTACGAATTCATGGTGTGATTGATAGAACAAGATGGTAAGTAATTTTTGTTGGCGGAGTGGGGGTGAATCGCAGCATGGGGATCATGGGAAGAGGGGGCAGCATGTCTGAGGGCATGGACAGAGGGATGGCTTTCAATGACGACCCTTTGCTCCCCTATTCCTGACCCTTATTGCCCATATATTGAGACAAATGGAGGCTTTGTCCTAACTTTACAGGAACGTATTTGGGCCTGAAGCAATTTAAGGCCAAGGCAGTCTAGTTTCGTCGTAAAAATCCTTCACCTCTAAAACTGCTCTGCTACATTTCATTTGCACACTCTCAATGAAGTCCATGTATTTTTCTAAATAGTGGTCACCAGATCTGGTGCAATTCTATGGCTGTGGCCTAACCAGAGCTTTATAAAGGTTCTGCCCAGTTTCCTTTGTTCTGTCTATATGATAGTTCTAGGAAATAGTTTCTATGGGAGATTGATTCTATGATAGTTCCATGGGTACCAGTAGCTTGCCAATGTGACCTTCATTAATTACTGAGGTGGCTATCATTACATTCAGTTTGGCAGTGCAGGCCTAGCTGTTGTGCTAAGTCTCCTGTTCACTGGGTACCCCTATGTGCCCATTCCAGCAGGGAGGAGTTTGTGGTATAGTGATAGGTGTCAGTGGATTAGTAATCCAGCACCTGAGGCTCATGGTCTGAAACACGCTGAAAGTTGAACTTAAGAAAAAAAAATCTGGATTTTAAAAAATTAGTCAAATAGTGACTGTAGCCAGTGTCACTTGTCATTAAAAATCCATCTGGTTCATTGATGTCCTTCAAAAAAGAAAATCTTCTTTCCTTCCCTAACCTACATGTGACTCCAGACCCAAGCAATGTGGTTGACAGTGAAATTAATTTGGGTTGTGGATTTTACTGGCTGGGCAAGCATAATTGCTCTGGAGAAAGTGGTAGTGAGCTGCCTTCTTGGACTGCTGCAGTCCATTTGATATGGATAGATCCACAATATCATTAGGGAATGAGTTTCAGGACTCCGTGGTTTGAAAACCATCTATGATAACAATATTTAGACAGATATATGAACAGGCAGGGGATTGAGGGATAGAGACTATGTGCAGGCAGGTGGGATTAGTTTAGAATGACTTCATGGTCAGCACAGATATTTAGAAGGGCCAGTCCCTCTGCTGTACTGTTCAGTGTTTTATGCCCTTCACCATCTTTTTAGAACTCTGCTGTATATGTTATTACCTCTTGAATTGGTACGTGGTTGAAAATAATCTCCATAACAGCTGGATGTGAAAATTTTTGTAGGCAGTTGAATTTTGAAGTGTTTTTTACTTGTCAGAATGAATTAACATGACCTTGTTCCTAGGGGAAGAAGTGGCGTGCTTAGGAAAAGAGATTGCAGCATAGATAGTAAAACTGTGGTTGCTGTTGGTTAGTGATACCAATTTCTTGGATGGAAGAATGAAGATTGGCTGTTGAGTGGAGAAAGTATTGCCAATTTTGGGGAGGGAAACTGTGGAAGAAACTGGGGCGTAAGACAGGATATGAAGGAATGTATTGAGAGAAATGGTAAGTAAAGTTTAGCTGTTTCATTGGTTTCTTAAGAGAGAACACCATGCCCCAGTCAGTTAAGCAAATTTAATTGCGGCTTTGTGTCAATACCTTTGGGCAATAAATCTTAGAGAGCCTCAGGTACCAGAATTTATCTTCTGTGCCAGACCAAACATTCCTTCAAATACTTATTGGTTTTGTTGGTTGCATAGTAATGAAAAATGGTATTCACTGAGTCTCAAGTTGTAATCTTGAATGAATAGAGCTTTCTGAATATTTTTGATAGTTCAACTGTCCCTTTTCTCCTCTATATAGCTGCAGAAAAGAAAAATGAGAAGCAAAAATACTGCAGATCCTCTTGAGAGTGACCTGTTATGAACTAAATGGGAGCATTAAATGTAAATATATAAACAAATTACAGAAGGCCACTTTTATACATGCGAATGGAATCTTTCACTTAAAAAGTCACCAGGGACTTACAAACAACTCTCTCAGATTGTACTCTTGTACTGAACCTGGAAAACCTTCAACAGGCTCTTGGTGTAAATTATATAAGAAAGATTAATAAATTGGTCTTCAGAGTTGCAAATTTTAAATTAATACTTAATACAAGATGCAGTCTAATTTGATTTGCTTCCCATTACAAAGTCTCAGGATTAAATGGAAAATTAAGATAATTTTGGCAGGAAATGGTCTTCAATGTAACCAGTCTATAAGCCTTTAAATTCTTGGAATAGAATTCCAGTTTATATACCTTAAATGCAGCAAGAAAATCTTTCCTTTTGTTGAACAGAACTATTTTGTTCAATAAATACCTTCCTTTAACCATTTTGTTCATCCATTCTGTACACTAAGCTTCTCAATACAAAATGCATCATGCAACGTGTTGGTTTGCTTCATCTTAGTGTTAAAATTTATTCTATATTTAAAAGAAAGTTGTGTCAACTTTACCTATTATGACACATTTCCCTAAATAAGAGGGGAGACTTGTAATCTACAAAAATCCAGTGTCAATTTTATATTGTGACTGAATACAGTGTAGATGGTGACAAATATCTAGTGCAACACGTGCTCCAGTTTTCTGTTCCATCTCTAGGGCAGCGTGTGGTCTATATACTCTGACTCCATTCTCAGTGAGATCAGAGGTGGAGCGTGTTGGGAATTGCATGAACGGTTAGTATTCTTTTGCACCTGAGTGGAGTGTGCCAGTATGACACATCTGAACAGCAGCCTCATCTGAGATCAGCTTATCTAACACAAATAGGCATTTATTTGAATTTTAGATTTCTGTTTCAGATTATTGCTGGACTAATTTTATGTGGCTAATAAAATACGTATCAATATGATTATTCCACATGAGTAATGGAAGCAAAACAGGGAACAGTTATGTCAAAGTTTTTGATTTTCAGGTGGTAAGTTGCAATGATAGGAAATTATAAATTAATTTTCTACCTATGTGAAAAAGTCCAAGCAGAGACTGGAATATTTCAGAGAAAGATAGGAAGAAACAATGTTGAAGAAAAAAATCAAGGCCATTTAAGAACATCTCAAAAGAATTTGTATTTGTACAGCACTTTTCATTTCTTGAAGATGTCCCAAATGCTCTGCAATTAATTAATTTACTTTCAATGTGCAGTCACTGTGACTTCGAGACAAACACGGCAGCCAATGTGTGCAGAGCAAGGTCTTACAAACAGCAATGAGATAAATACCTTGCCTATTTATAATAGTTGAGATTTTTTAATATTGGTTGGGGTTAAGTGTCAGTCAGGACATCGATCTTCTGTTGGATGTGTAGGATCTTTAACATGGAGCCTCTTTAATATTCCACCTGAAGTATGACACGTTTGAGAATTCAATGCTTTCTCAGTACTGTACTGTAGCGCCTGACGACCCTGGATTATAGCAGTCCTGACATGGAGCTTGAATGCTGAAGCATCTAAGCATAATACCACGTAGTCAAAGAGGCTCTAAGCCCTTAGGAAGGATATATTGGCCTTGGAAGGAGTACAACTTAGATTTACAAGAATGATACCTGGATGTCAGGGATTGATGTGAGGAAATATTACAGAATGTAGGCCGATTTTCTCTAGAATTTAGGTTAAATTTAGAAGGTTAAAGAGTGATCTGATCGAAGGCTTCAAGATATTAACAAGAAAAGACAGGCTAGATAAAGATTAACTATTTCCACTGGCTGGAGATTCTAGAACGAGGGGACATAGTCTTAGAATTAGGGCCACACCACTCAGGAGAAATATTGGGAAGCATTTCTACACACAAAGGATGGTTGAAGGTTTGGTACTCTCTTCCACAAATAACAGCGGATGCAGGATCAGTTATTAATTTTAATTTTAAGATAAATGAATTTTTGTTAAGCAAATACTGACATTAGGGCAGCACGGTGGCTCAGTAGTTAGCACTGCTGCTTCACAGCGGCAGGGACATGGGTTCAATTCCCGCCTCAGGCAACTGTCTGTGTGGAGTTTGCACATTCTCCCCGTGTCTGCGTGAGTTTCCTCCGGGTGCTCCAGTTTCCTCCCACAGTCCAAAGATGTGCAGGTTAGGTGAATTGGCCATGCTAAATTGTCCGTAGTGTTAGATGCATTAGTCAGGGGTGAATGTAGGGGAATGGGTCTGGCTGGGTTGCTCTTCGGAGGGTCGGTGTGGACTTGTTGGGCCGAAGGGCCTGTTTCCACACTGAAGGGAATCTAATCTAAATAAAGGTATTAAAGGATATGGGCTAACGGCATGTATATTGAGTTAGGCAACAAATCTCATTAAATAGTGGAACAGGTTCAAGGACCTGAATGGCCTACACCTATTCCTACCTTCCAGTTTCCCAGCATGTAGGGAATATTCCATCATACTCCTGATTTGTGCCTTGCACATTGTGGACAGACGCTAGGAAGTCAGTAAGCAACCACATCCTGGGCCTCCAGTGGACGCTTAGTGCCAGTATTTGCAGTGAAAAGCACATTGGCTTGCAAGCAGTTCTCATTCACTTCTTACAAAGGTTCTTGGATTTCAGGGTTTTATTTCGAACAAAATTGCACAGACACAGGGTTTGATTCAAGTACAAGCCTCTTGTTTATCAAAACAAAACCCTTCTGACATCCTGACATGTCTGATCTGGTTTAAAGGACACTGCTTCTGTTGGTTTGTTTGTTTTAAATCCCTCCCCAGTTTAACCTTAGCTTCCCCAAGAAAAAGCCAAAGAATCACAATCTATTAAGGAAACAACACCTTGACTGAAAATCCACATGCAAACCTTAATTAATTCAGACCCTAGATTTGGTTGTTATCCTCACATTACCATAGCCCCTAAGGTCTAATACCCCTCAGATTTGGTTGAAAACTTACAATCCTTCAGTGGATGGTCCTTCCAGAAAGGACTGTGGGTCCACGATACAGAATCAACTATTCCTCACCCGCCTTTGGGTTGGAGACATCTCTTCCACCCCAAAGACCAAGTTGACTGTGGTTTGGCTGGAACACTTAAAATCTCCAACATGACTGCTCCATTCGATGTTGGTTATGGGCCCGAGTCATGCTGACTGGTCCTGACTCATCTTCTGATTTGTAGTAAAGTTCACCCCCTTTTGTGGTGATTCATATCAAACACAGTTCTGAAGACCCAAAACATTAACTCTGTCCCTCTCTCTGTCCAAAGATGCTGACAGATCCACTGAGTTTCTCCAGCAATTTCTCTTTTTGTTTTACATCAAACATATTCCTGTAGTTCAGGATGTCTGAGGGCAAATCCTCCTCAGCGTACTTCACACCTAGTCCAGCTGAGTATGATTAGTGAAACAGTGCCATCCTTTTCCATAGGGGAAGAAACACAATTCAGACAATATGATCAAGTCTTCTGCAGTTTGGAGATGACACAGCAACAGCACCTAGCCCTTAAATGGACAAAGGTTTGAACAATCCATTCCCACCCCACCACTCAATGGAGACTCATTAGATTAATAACCAGCAGGTTCCAATACCACTGTATTAGGAAATAAATTGTTTGATTGCATCAGGTGATGACAGGTAGTTTCCTATATGATTGTCACAAGATAACAAGATGAAGGTTAATCCCTCATTCTGAGGTAAAGATACTGTAGTCCTGCTGTCTTATTAGTGAGAAAGGGAGCTAGTGATGATTTAACTTGAGGACACCACTCTCAGGCAAGGGGTACGTTTGGGAAGGAGAGTCCTTTATGGTAACCTCAGCAGTGTAGGAATTGAGCCCTCGCTGTTCATGTCACTCTGTTTTGTAAACCAGCCAATTGAGCTGACCGACACAGATACTAGCTGAATTTAACCCCTGTGTATTTGTGCTGGGAGTTGCCTCTTATTTACAACACTGTGACCAAGGATGTTGAGGGTTCTTTTTCACAGTTCATCAAATTAAGGGATTTCCAATTCTACAGGCTTCAGGAATAGTATGGAGATTAGGGTCAAAAGTGTGTTGCTGGAAAAGCAAAGCAGATCAGGCAGCATCCGAGAGGCAGGAAAATCAATTTTCGTGCAAAAGCCCTTCATCAGGAATAAGGCTGGGAGCCTTGGAGTGGAGGGATAAATGGGAGGGGGTGAGGCTAGGGAGAAGGTGGGAGTAAAGCTGACAGGTCGGAGGGGAGGGTGGAGTGGATGGATAGGAAGGAAGGACAGGTCATGGGGGCGGTGTTGAGCTGGAAGGTTGGAACGTTGGAACTGGGATAAGGTGAGGGGATGGGAACTAAGGAAAGCCAACCCCATGCATCAATGTGGATTCCACCAGTTTCCTCATTTCCCCTTCCCCCACCTTATCCCAGTTTCAACCTTCCAGCTCAGCATCGCCCTCATGACCTATCCTACCTGTCCATCTTCCTTCCCACCTATTCTCTCTACCCTCCCCAACGACCTATCACCCTTACCCCCACTTCCATCCACCTATTGCACTCTCAGCTACCTTCCACCCCCCCAAGCCTCACCCTCCTCACATTTATCTCTCCACCCCTGAGGCTCCCAGCATCATTCCTGATGAAGGGCTTTTGCTCGAAATGTGTATCTGGATGAAATGCTCCTGGAAGGGTTGGTGTGGACTTGATGGGCTGAATGGCCTGCTTCCACATTATAAGGATTCTATGATTTCCCAGCCACCCAGCTGGTTCTAGCTAACTCCATCAGACCTCACTGTCATGGACAGGCTTTTGATGTGCATTATCATCACTGTCCATTGGTATAGTACAACATACCAGAAACTGATACTGCAATATGGAGTTAATTTTATCGAGCAATTATTTCTGGACTATGACGTATTTTCATGCTGTGTACCAGCAGGGTTTATATGACCAGAGATTCAGCCAAACTGCTGTACAATTGTTGCATGAGTTAGAAGATGGAGGCAGACATTGTTTCCCTGTATCAGCTGCTTTGCTTCAAAACTTTTGGGGCTCTGCTGTAAACATTGATATAATGGGAATTTGCAATATAGCCAATCTTAGACTAATTTGAAGGGCATCTGGTTCACCTTGTTTAATTGGTACAGTGCCTTTGTGCTTTTCCTTGCCAAGTGAAATGCAGAATTAGGGTGGCAGTGATGCAGTTGGAAATTTAAACAGGACAACCAGTGGTTGCTGGAGAGGAGTTGTACTTGCAGAAATTACCACTGCATCAACCTATTGCTTGTAAAACATCAAGATGTGCTAAGTCATTTTATACCACACAGATTAGAGCGAGCTAAGGCTGGACTCAGTTTATGACTTCATGTTTAACAACAGTCTGGGAGGGTAGTAGAGGTGGGAAACCTCATAACCTTTAACAAGTATTTGGATGAGCACTTGAAATATCTTCTGGCTGGAAAATTGGATTAATGTAGATAGATTGACACAGACTCAATGGGTTGAAGGGCATATTCTGTGCTCTATAACTTTATAACTGCCGAAAGTTACTGATCTCTTGGAGGTTTTTGAGCTCTGTATTCTAATGCAGTTGTTTTTAGAAAGTAATTAAATTAGGGCTACGTTCTTCCTCTCAAATGCTTAAGTTGGAAGTGATAAAAAAATTAATTGCATTTCTTCTAAAGACAGGACGACCAATGATGTGTAAAGTGGTAGAATGATAGACCAGGAAAACAAATTTTTGCTGGTAATTCTCAGTTGACATTGGACCAATAGTGTAAAAGTCTGATTGCATATTTATTTAATTAACCTGTTCAAAAATGTTGCTACATGCCTCTGTAGGAGGTTCGATTTAAACCGGAGCTTCCTGACTAAGAGGTAAGGACACTACCACTCTATCACGAGAGTCTGATTAAAATTGTTCTGATTAACATAGAGCTCAATTGTTTGGTCCGAGAAATTAAGGAAAACTCATCAGCTTCTGCATCAGATATGAAGCAATCTTATTAATTTATTTACTTTTTTTCTCTTTAGTATCAAAATTGCTCTGAAACCAAAATGGGATTTCTGGAAGGTGGTTACTGTTTTATTTGTTTTATTAGTCAGAGATAGATATTCCCTTTGCAAAAATCAGAAAAATGTTATATATTGGTTTCATTGAGGGCAAGGTTTACATTTATTGACCAGTATCTAGTTGTGCTGAAAGATGGGTGGCGTCCCATTTTCTTAGATCAGAATGCCTATCTCATTCTTTTGAGCTGCTTGCAAGGCCTCATCAGAGTGCAGTTAAGAATATAACAAGCAAATTTAGGCCAGACCAGTTAAGAATAGTAGGCTTCCATCTCTGAAGGACATTAGTGAAGTGGTTACGTTTACACACCAAATTAGCATGATCACTGTTGCTTATACCCGTATTAATTTCCCTCCTGAACCTCCTTATTTCCCTTTTAAGAATTTTCTATACCCCTTAACCCCCTTACACTCTTCAAGAGATTCACTTGATCCCAGTTGTCTATACCTAACAATGACTCCATCTTATTCTTGTACTGAGCCTCAATATCTTTATTCAACCATTGTTCTCTACTCCTACCAGCCTTACTCTTCACTCTAACAGGAACATTCTGCCTCTGAACTCTTGCTATCTCACTTTTGAAAGCCTCCTACCTGCCTGTCGTTCCTTTACCTGTGAACAGTCTACTCCAATCAACTTTTGAAAGTTCCTGTTTCATACAATCAAAATTGGCCTTATTCCAATTTAGAACTTTAATTTTTATACAACTTTTATATATAACTATTTTAAAACTAATAGTATTCTGATCACTGGTCCCAAAGAACTCTCCTGCCAAAATGTCAGTTCATTTGCTCTACCTTATTTCTTAAGAGAAAGTCAAGTTATGCTCCTTCTCTAGTAGGTACATCAAAATTTTGATAAAGAAAATTTTCTTGAACACATTTAACAAATTCCACACCATCCAAACTCTTAACTCTATGGCAATCTCAGTCTACGTTTGCAAAGATAAAATCTATGACTATAACAACCCTAGTATTCTCATACATATCTGAGATCTCTCTATACATATTTGCTCCTCAGTTTCCCACTGGCTATTGGGGGGTCTATAGTACAATCCCATCAAGGTGATCATACCCTTCTTATTTCTGAGTTTCACCCATATAGCATTATTGGACAATCCATTGGGAATATCCTCTCTAAGTAGAGCAGTAATGTTTTCCCTAATCAAAAATGTCACTTCCCCTCCCCTCATGCTTTCCTATTGCTCAATGTAAATTTTGTTGCATATTTTATTATTTTAGGACTGATTTACTAAATTAGATAGTTAATTACAGAATCTCGAAGTGTACTTTAACATTTGTCAGTAACCTGCTATGTTCTTTCATGCAAATCTTGCAAGGGACGCTGATTGATTCTTTTTAACTTTTCTATGGGCAGCATCAAAGAAAAACTTAAGACTCATCAGAATTCTGATCAACAGCTCCCCCCTATGGCTCTCTTAGTCCACTGACTGCACGACTTGAATGCAAGTGTTCGGTGAGATTCTTTTCTGTCTTTATCATATTTAATGACAACGTCTCAATCCTATCACTCTTATAGTTTCCCATCCATTGAAGATTTTCCTGTTATGAAAATGTAGATTTATCCATTATGTCCTCTCTTTATTGCACTGTACCCCATTTCTTGATGAATCTTCAAGCCTGGCTTCTCCAGAAATGCAGAGTGCAATTTCCTCAGAGAGCTCTCTTGAATCACAGAAGTAATGGGAAAAGTCAAACCATCTCTGCTACTTACGGCATGATCTCCCGTATAGTAAGTTTAAATATTGTCAACATGGAACATTATTCTTTAGATATCATTGACTAACTTAAATTCTTTAGACTTTGGTTTAGTGAGAAAACTGTTAAAATGAGCTGGAACATTCTAAAATGACTGTCAAAGTCACCTGGCCTGACAGTAGACAAGCTGAACAGAGTTTACAGAGGAATGTCTAAACACCATGGCAGAGGTTGTTATATACAAATAGTTGAAACTGGTCACTACCTTGAAATAGCCCACCACACCCTGCAAACACTATCTGAGAGTAATTACCCCAACATTAAAATTCAACATCTGGAATATACAGCTCACACTGACTATGTCAGATGTTCTGAAGATGAACTTTGTTGAGAACACATTTTGACGATACAAAGACCATCCTCTGAAACTCATTGTGTGAAGAGAAGAATTGAAACTCCCTCTTTAAATCACAGTCAAATAGGGAAACTGACAGTAGTTTATCAAGGGTCCCAAAGAGGAGGTACATCACTGTTTGAAGTTCAACTTTCCTGGGTAATTCCCAGAGAGGTCAGTGCATCAGGACTTTGGCGAGACACCACGTGTATCTTGAGCTGTACATCTGATCACTGATGATCCAGAGACTGGATTATCTAGGCCCAAGTTATTCATGTTGAAAAAACGTAGTTCTAAATTGGAGCTTCATGCACATCATTCACTCTCAGTTTATTTACCATAGCTGTTCCTTTCATTCATCAAATGTAATCCTTTTTGATGTCACATTTACAGCTTCTGGACTTGTTTGGCAGGAAATCTTAATATCATGACTGGGAACTTGTTCTCTTTGGTAATCTTGAACAGTAAATATTTCTGGTTGTACTATGTGCTTTAGTAGAGGGTGTTTTAGCTGAGTTTACTTCTGTGTTCACTCACACCCACACATGCACTTCAGTGTAGGAATCCTCCCAGTATTTGCCCTGTCTTCCTTGGGGCATTGAATCCAATTTTAGAGCTTCTACTGCATCATTAGCTGAAGCCTCAGGGTTAAAAATGGAAGCTGGCTTCTCTGTGTAGTTTAGTTTCACCATGTCCTACTGTTGCCTTGTTTGCTCATATTTTCATCTACATTGCCAAGAAACACAAAAGCTGCTTTAGATTATTCATTGAATGCAACCAGAGATGACAATAAACATTTTCTCTATTCAATGAAAACAGTCATTCTCAGCCAGTTTGGACGCTATGAATGATATTTTGATGTTATGTTTCACAGTGTGTATATTCCTGACATCTGTATCAGGTCCTGTAGGAATGATCAGAGAATACTAATTTGTTTGGTCAGTGTTGTAAATATTGGGTGTGTCTGGTTTATCCAATGTTATTGGGTCACTCAATCAGCGATGAGTTGCTTTACTTGAAGAAATGTGAACTTATTTTCACCATGTTGGGCCATGAATACAGTTTCTTCAATGTTACTGCAGTAATGTTGAATTTAAGTCAAAAATATTTTTTACTTGTACAACTGCACTGTGTATAGTCTGTCTTTCTGGAAAGTAAGTGCTGTGAAATATGTATTCCCATCAGAACACAAGTGACAACCCAAAGGAAAAATTAGTAAAACTGATGGATGTTCCAACTCACCTTGAATACTTCAAAATGGAGGACCAGTATGTTCATTTTTAAAAAATTCTTCATGGGATATGGGGTTCGGTGGCTGGGCTAGTATTTATTATCCTTACCGAGCTCCCACTGAGAAATTACTGGTGAGCTGTCTTCTTGAACTATTCCAGTCAGTGGCTGGGCTAGTATTTATTGCCCATCCCTAGCTTCCTCTGAAAAATTGCTGGTGAACTGCTTTCTTGAACTATTCCAGTCCATAGGGTGTAGGGACACCCACAAGATATTTGGGAAGCAAGATCCAAGAATTTGGTTCAGTGACACTGAAGGAATGGCAATATATTTCCATGTCAGGGTGGTGAGTGGCTTGGAGGGGAACTTGCAGGTGGTGTTATGCCCATGTAGAGGTCATGGGTTTGGAATGTGCTATCGAAGAGGCTTTAGTGAAATTTGTAGTGCATCCTGTGGATAGTAGTACATATTGCTGCTCCTGAGCATCAGTGGTGGAGGGATGGATGCATGTTAGTGTGATGACAGTCAAGCAGGCTGCTTTGTCCTGGATGGCGTTAAGCTTCTTGAGTGAATGGAGCTGCATTCTTCCAGACAAGTGGGAGTATTCGATCACACCTTGCACCGAGGTAAGTTATTCACTGCTGGATTCCTAGGCTCTGACCTGCTCTTGTAGCCACTGTACTTTTGTGCCTCATCCACTACTGTTTTATGTTGGAAGTGGGCATTCACAATGGTAACACTAATGAATGGTAAGGGGCAATAGTTAGGTTTTTCTCTTGTTGGAGATGGTAATTCTCTGACACTTCTGTGACATGAGTGTTACTTGCCACTTGTCAGCACAAACCGGGTTCTTTGCCAGATTTTGCTGCATTTGAATTTAGACTGCTTCAACATCTGAGGAGTCATGAATGGTACTGAACATTGTGCAATCATCAGTGCCCTACTTCTGACCTTCTGATGGCCATTGATGAAGTAGCTGAAGATAGTTAGGCCAAAGACTCTACCCTGAGGAACTCCTGCAGATATCTCCTGGAGCTGAGATGACTGACTCCCAAGAACCACAACCATCTTCTTTTGTACTATGTATGAATCCAAACAGCGCAGATTTTTACCGCGATACCAATTGACTCCAATTTTGTAGGGTTCCTTGATGCCACATCGGCTGAATGTGATCTTGATTTCAAAGACTATCACTCTCACCTCTTCTCTGGAATTCAGCTCTTTTGCCCATGATTGAACCAAGGCCGTAATGAGGTCAGGTGCTGAGTGGCCCTGGTGAGAACTCAAACTGGCAGCTTATTGCTGATCAGGTGCTGCTTGCTAGCACTGTTGATGACACCTTTCATCATAGGGCAGTAATTGGCTGGGTTGGATTTGTCCTGCTTTTTGTGCACAGGACATAGCTTTCCATTGTCAGGTGCTTGCCAATATTATAACTGTATCAGACCAGCTTGGCTAGGGGAATGGCAACTCATCACAGGAAGGAATATGATAGCAACTGGCCTGCCCAGATTGGATTAAGGTACCTAAGCTTCAAATGGACCAAATAGAAATGTAATAACTCTTAAGTTTTGATTTCATATCACAAATACACGAAAATTTAGAGCTTTGTAGGTTTTTGTCAATGGCTCTGGAGTCTACCATTGATTCCACATGAAGTAAATACAACCCTAATTCTCACATTCATTCAAAATCTGTGACAACATCTTGATATATCCTCCAAGAGGCACTTATTTCAAAGGTAGATCCATTGGTGTATGAGTTGGTAAACATTGCTAAGAAGACAGCCATGTGAATGTCATGAGGGAGCTCCATATTTTGCTGCTAGTTTCAATGAGAAACGGGAAGGGTAGAGAAAGACAGAGGGGGGATTAAATTAAAATAGAGCTAAATTAAAATCCAAATGTGGACAAATGGCACTAGTTATTCAGGCACAGCAGATGGCGCTGTTGAGTTAGAAATGATAAATTATACCTTATATGCATGATTTGGCGAGATAAGTTTCAAAACTCAGTAGTGCCATATAATCCTAGTTCCGAAAGGATTATTTTAATGCTTTTTAATTATGAACTTGTAAGTATCTAGAACAATTATTTTTATATATTCTGTTAGTACATTCCCATCATTTCAAAATCTTTACTGATGCATTTAGTTTTTCTGTAGTTAGTATCTTTGCTGGTGTTCCCTCACCTTAAACTCTTATTTTCACTAAAATTGATGTGTAAGGAATTAGTTATGTTATTAGCACCTATGCCCCCTGCATTTCAAAAAAAGTTTCCTTAATATGAAATACTCTTTCAGAAACAATCAGAAATGACTTTCTCCACAACATAAACCACTTTGAAATACAAAGAGTCAATTCATACAAATGATCATTATGCTAAGGGGAATAACTTTGCAAATGCTATGTGGCAGATAATAATAATCCATATAGTTCCATTGTGATGTCAGAGATGGAGGTACAATGCACCATCTGCTTCAAATCGCTGTCTCCTCCTCAGGTTGGTGACTTGCTTTGGGGATTGTTCTATTGGTCAATAACCATCAGTAACTTTCCTAATTAACTGCATTTCATGTGGGGAAGTGCTGGTGTATTGGTAATGTTTCTGGATAGTGCAGAAAATAATCAAGAAAGCTACTGTAATAGCTGACCTTTCTATTTAAAGGACTGGAGTACAAGCATGCAGAAGTTATGCTTTGCGTATTGATGTCTGATGGTCTAATTCTACCACTCTCTGATGAGGAAATCATATTGTGACAATGTGATGAAGACTGGAAATAGAATGTGCAAGGAATAATTAAGATTGGCTCATGATTTATCATTTTGCAGTTCAGCTTGATTGCAGTGGGATTGCACTGGGGTGGCATGGTGACTCAGTGGTTAGCACTGCTGCCTCACAGTGCCAGGGATCTGGGTTCGATTCATGGGTTTCCTCCGGGTGCTCCGGTTTCTTCCTACAATCCAAAGATGTGCAGATCAGGTAAACTTGCCATGCTAAATTGCTCATAGTATTAGGTGCATTAGTCTGGGGTAAATATAGGATAGGGGAATGGGTCTGGGTGGGTTACTCTTCGGAAGGTCGGTGTGGACTGTTGGCCGAAGGGCCTGTTTCCATACTGCAGGGAATCTAACCTAATCTAATCTACACTGCTCTACGACCACGTACAAAAGATAAGGTTAGGTGTATCTCAACGTGCAGATTAATTGAAGACATTGCTAATTATTAGTAAACATTAAGAATAATGATCAACATGGCTGTCTATGTTTGAAACCACAGGAGATGGCTGAGACACAAAACAAATATTTTGGGTCAGTGTATACTGTGGAGAATGGGACTAGGTCAGTTTGGGATGTCTGATCACTGCAGACAAGTTGGACTGAAGGATTTATTTCTGTACTGGATGACTCTATGACTCTAACCTGTCCCAGAATGGTTTTTAGCCACCACTGTGATTGAGATCAGCTTTCTCAACTCCAACAAGAAATAGAAACCATCATCTCAAAGGTCTCTTCAGGTCTGTGTTTTTTTTTATCAACTGATCCATCAGGGAGATCTATTCCTGCCATTAGTAAACCAATAAAAATAAGTAAGTGTCTACCATGTTAGATGCGGCAGGGTCGGTTTGGGAGAATTGTATTGAGCTACATGGCTCACGATGGTAAGTATCCCAGTAACACATACTGAGGGAAAGATGCTAGTAATAAAGGATAGCATGATTGCAATGCTCCATTCTGATCAGGGAATGAGAGATCATTATAAACTGCAGGAGCGTAATTCATGTAATATAGTATTTTCTTTTCAATCTGTGAATTAGATTACCCTGTGCTAAATTTGCTCCCCAGTCTCTTTCAGCATATACATTACTTAAATTTAATGTAGATTTTTCAAGATATTTTAGGAGTCTGTTCCTGGGTAAGTAATAATTGCTAGTATAGGCTGGCAGTCTAAAATATGTGATCATGTTTACAGTGCCTTAATAGTTCACATCACCTTCATTAAAAAGATAGTTTGGCATTAATATAGCATATTTAATGACATCAGAATATCCCAAAACACTTTACGATCAACAAATTATCTTGAAATGTAATCACTGTTGTAATGCAGGAAAAGTGGCAGCTAATTTGTGCACAGCAAATCAGGAATAAGCAACTGACCATATAATCTGTTTAGTGATATTGGTTGAAGGGTAGATATTAACTAGGACAGTGCAGAGAACTCCTCAGATCTTCCTGCAAATTGTTCCCTTGAATCATTTATGGCGACCTGAGAAGGTATATGATACCTGAGTTTCATCTGAAAAGTTCAGACAATGCAGCACTCTTTCAGAACTAAAACAGGAGTGCCACCCTTGACTTTATACACTCTGGAATGGTACTTGAACCTAGAACCTTTTGACTCAGAAAAAAGAATGCCACCACAACCTAAACATTGTTTGAGCTTACAAAGAAATACATGATTGGTCAGAAGAGCTCTGTTCGATTAACATTATTGTATCTAATTAATGGTCAAATCACGTTGAAACTCTTTCAAAGACTCAATGAATTTCCTTTATTGATTTGTCCATGCTTCTGTGAAATTTGTAAAATGCCTCATGTCGAGTTAGTGATGATTAACCTAGGGTTTGGTTTTATTTTGTGGTATTTAATGTTACTTGTTGTTCTTAGGTTTAAACAGCACAGAAGGAGACTGTTCATTCTGACATGCCTGAACTGGCTCTTTTGGGAGAGCTAGCCAATTAGTTCCATTCGTCCTGCTCCTTCTCTGTGGCCTTGTAAATATTTTCTTTCCGAGTATGTATCTGATTTCCTTTTGCTGTTAAATCTGTCTTTGGGCAGCGCATTTTAGATCATAACTACTCGCTTCGTCAAATAGGAAAAATATTGTCTGCTCCCCCCTTGGCACTCTTGCCAATTATCTTAAATCTGTGTCCTTTGGTGAATAGCCCTTGTTAAAATGGATGTGATTACTCCATACTGTCAGAGCATCTCTATTAAATCTTGCATAGTCTTCTCCACTCTAAGCAGAACAATTAAACCTGGCTTCATACATTCTGTTGCATAAGGAAAGTGTCCTATCCCTGTATGATATAATAATCTGGGCTAGCTATTCAGTGCCATCATTTATAGAGGCTTCTCTACACTCAACAACTCCCCAAGCCCTTGGTAGTGCCTCAAGGGGAAACTAATTCCAAATCCTGTCTGTGCAACAACTTTATTGCAACCATTATTTTAATGAAAACTCCAAATGTGCCTGTGCTTCCCATTGCTGACTTCCCCACTGGTGTCAGTGTGAGTCAGCATGAAGTGTGAGCTTGCACTGCTATCCCTGGTCTTTTTTTGATAATGTTGTACAGCCTTCAGAGCTAGAATTCCCATTACATATTACAGTTCTAGAAACATTAAAGGTTTTCAGTGAATTCTGCTCAAAGGGTTGAATGGCCTACTCCTGCTCCTATTTTCAATACACCAATGTTGGTAATACTTGTAGGTCATGATAGCGTTGTTAATTAAAATTAGCCAACTTACAGCCAGCAAGAGATAATGGAGTGAGAGGCAGTAGAATTGATTCGCTGCTCCTGTTCACTGACACTACTTGTTTCTTATAATATGCAAAATGAATTCAAATGAAGCCTGGAAAATGAATCTGGAAACCCTGTTGTGCACTGGTGCTAATATAGAAAGAACTTGAGCTGACTTTCATGTGTAAAGTGAGCTGGGCAAGGAAATGGCTCCTGGTGCCCAGTGTTAACAATGGGAGGCCTGTTTGGTTTTTTTTGCGATTAGGCCTCTTTCATATTTGTATAATGGCTTGTCAGCCCTAAATGTGTCACCTGCAGAAAGCTCATTGCTCAGATGCAGGGCAATGTGTTGGACTTGTTACTGTATAAAACAAGCCAACATCTCCTCATAACTGGGAGTTGAGGTTTCCATTCTTTGCGTGTGCAAGTAGTATTTTTTTTCCCGAAACAACATTGCTGGACATCCTGTTTTATAAACACTGCTCCAAAGGAGCTTATTGATCATATCAGGGCTAACAACTACAGGAGTCGATTCTCCAGTTCTCCAACCTTTTCCAGTAAGTCTCCAGGAATTCATGATCAATTTAATAGGAGCAAGGTAAGAGAAAGAGAGTCGAGCAAATAAAAATCATAGTTTACTTTCAATCCTTTCTTTACCTGTTCCAAAATATTGGACTAAACAAAAAAAAAGAACTGTGAATGCTGGAAATCTGAAACAAGAACAGAAATTGCTGGAGAAACTCAGGAGGTCTGGCAGCATCTGTACAGATAGAAAGCAGAGTTAATATTTCAGTTTCAATGTTCTGAAGAAAGGTCATTGGACCTAAAATGTTAATCCTATTTCTCTCTCCACAGATGCTGCCAGACCTGATGGATTGTTCCAGAAATTTGTTTTCTTTCCCAAAACATCAGAATTGGTAGAGAAAAGGCTGACAGTCAAATAGGTAACAAATGATGAAATCTTTAGGAGCTCCAGACATAAGTGATGACTTCAGCCAGGATATACGTTGTTCTCAGATGACAGATGGATGCTGTGCCAAATAAGTCAGCATGGGGGTGCAGTGAGCAAATCATTGCCAGCAATATCTTTGCCAGGATATGTGTAGCATCCCAGGAAGAAATATAATGATTCTAACAACTGCCAAATTAAGACTCCTTTTCACAACTCTCAGTATGAGTGCAGATCCTGCAATATCACTATCCTGACACAGCTCATCCTTCTGTCCCCAGTTGCAAAATTGGACACTTAAGTGTTAGCACTCATACAGCAACCTGCTTTTATTTTGTTTGCACTGCATTGAGTCACACATTTTTATTAAGTTCTTTCACACTTTACTTGCTCGGTCTTTCTTTCAGCATGTGCACTTTTCTGACTGCCTCACACATCTTCGCAGCAATTTCACAGCCATAGACCTCAACTCCGGAAGGACAAGCTCCCACAGAGAAAAGGAGAGATCTTAAGAGCCAGTGGTAATGCAGCAATGTTGCTCTCATTCCAATGGAAACACTACCATTCGCATTATTGACATTGCTGCATTGGAGATGATTGGGGTACAGGATCATTTTCCTTTCTTTTACTCTTGCTATTTAACTTTCCTGTAAATAAATGCACACAACATGGCATTAATGATCTGCATTGCTCTGTGAAAATCTAATTTTGTTTAGCTTTCCTTTTATGTCTTCAACTTTGACCGTCTCTTATTTGATCATAATGTCCAGCAGATTATGGCTCTTCCGTTAAATAACCAGATGTGGGACAAATTACCCAAAGGTCGACTGTAACTTGATTCTACCTTTCCAAGAACCAACACGCACTGGATGGCACATATTGAGATAGGACAAACTCAACCTTTGGCTGTGCTGAAATGTTTTCTGCACCCCAGCAATTGCTTAGTGTACTGATCAACCTGTCAGGGAACTACCACCATATGTGGGCTGATGGGTAGTTGACATTAGACCCTCTTGTCTAATGGGTAGTTGACATTATGCTGCAGGAAACAAGAGATAGAATGATATGATATGCTTTGTAATGCTTCAACACACTGATGTTACAGTAATAACTTTAATGCCTGTTTGAAATTGGGCTCCCCTTTAAAACTGAGGTTCTGTTCTCATTCCTTATTTAATATTTTCTGTGCCTCATGAGACTTCATTTCACTATTATAGAAATAACTGACCTTCCACAAAATATAAACAAAAGATTATCAGGTGTCACACTGCTATATTTTTAATGTCTTAGAAGGAATGAAAACTAACTTTAAAATGTAGGTGGGCAAGGGGACAATGGTTATCCTGATATCATGTGGTCATTGTCCAAGAGGGTTTAAAGGTGTGCCGCAAGGTTCGGAGCTGGGTCCATTGCTTTTCATCATTTATATAAATGATTTGAATGTAAACATAGGAGGTATAGTTAGTAAGTTTGCAGATGACACCAAAATTGGAGGTGTAGTGGACAGTGAAGAAGGTTACAATGGGATCTTGATCAGATGGGCCAATGGGCTGAGGAGTGGCAGATGGAGTTTAATTTGGATAAATGTGAAGTGCTGCATTTTGGAAAGGCAAATCAGAGAAGGACTGTTACATTTAATGGTAAGGTGCTGGAGAATGTTGCTGGACAAAGGGTCCTTGGAGTGCAGGTTCATAGTTCCTTGAAAGTAGAGTCACAGGTAGATTGGAAGTGAAGAAGGTGTTTAGTATGCTTTCCTTTATTGGTCAGAGTATTGAGTATAGGAGTGAAGAGGTCATGTTGCAGCTGTACAAGACATTGCGTAGGCCACTTTTAGAATATTGTATGTTGTGTGCAATTCTTGTCTTCTTCCTATCAGAAGGATGTTGTAAAAGTTAAGAGGGTTCAGAAAAGAATTACAAGAATGTTGCCAGGGATGGAAGAGTTAATCTATAGGAAGAGGCTGAATAGGCTGGGGCTGTTTTCCGTGGAGCATCGGAGGCTGAAGAGTGACCTTATATAGGTTTATAAAATCATGCGGCGCATGGATAGGGTAAATAGATAAGGTCTTTTCCCTGCGGTGGGGGAGTCCAGCACAAGAGGGCATAAGTTTAGGGTGAGAAGGGAAAAAATTAAAAGGGAGCTCAGAGGGTGGTGCATGTACAGAATTAGGCAGTGGTAGGGCTGGTACAATTACAACATTTAAAAGATATCTGGAAGGGTATGTGAATAGGTAGGGTTTAGAGGGTTATGGACCAAGTGTTGGCAAATGGGTCTAGATTAGGTTAGCATATCTGGTAGGCATGGATGAGTTTGACCGAAGGGTCTGTTTCTGTGCTGTACATCTCTATGACTCTAACCTATTGATGCAGCAAAGATGGCGAACTCCAAAGTAAGGTCTATCAACAGCGATAGAGAGAAAAGCCAAAGGAATGAGCCACCATCCTCTTGGGAGAAGACCAGGAGCTCTCTTACATCTGCCCAAGGGAAGAACTAAGACTGTTACCACCAAAGACCGCACAACATCAGAGCTGCACACTCCCACATTTCAAAACCACTTCCTCTTCTCCTCCATTCCAAAGAATAATTTTGGATGTATAAAACTTTCTCATCTATCACTGTTGTATATTTTCTTTGTCTAATTAACAAACTCAATAAACCATTTCTTATACAACCAGATAGCATTGTTGGCTGAGATATAAAACTAACACTCCCATCTTCCTCCATTGTTGGAGAATAAAAGGTAAAAGAGAAAGTAGAGTTAGCCTTGGTATCTGAATAAATCTTTGAGTACAGAGGAACCTTGATTATCCAGATGAGATGGGCGGGCACTATATCGTTCGGATAATTGATTATTCGGTTAATTGATTCAATGCCTTTCCTCTGGAGCTTGGAGTTTTCTGTTAAGTCTGCTCCCCGTTCAGGATACAAGGCAGCAGTATACTGTTTCCGAGCCTCCCGCCTGTCCCCACCTCCCCACACTGCCCCCCGCCAGCTCCCCAACCCTGTCCAACACTGCGCTCCCGCTCCCCAACCCTGTCCAACACTGATCCCGTAGCCGGACTGGACACCAACAACAAGACTGCTGCTGCCTTTGGCAGTGAGTCTCAAAATAGGATATACACACACACACACACACACAGCCACACCCAACATTTTACTGCAAGTTTTTGACAGGTTCCACCTTTGCCCTGTAAT
>NC_057736.1:7407621-7414973 GCF_004010195.1 Chiloscyllium plagiosum | reverse complement strand
CCATATGTTCATTTCAGGCTTGCCTAGCTGGTCTTCGGGGGAGCAACTAAAGTATCATAAGTTTAATTGACATTGCTGTTAATATAGTGGTTGTGAATGAAACAGGCTGTCAGAACTCAAGAATCAAGAGAGCTGGAGTTCAAAGCCAAGACACCCTTCAGGCTCTCTGCCAGTATTCCTGATGAAGGGCTTTTGCCCAAAACGTCGATTTTACTGCTCTTCGGATGCTGCCTGAACTGCTGTGCTTTTCCAGCACCACTCTAATCTAGACTCTGGTTTCCAGCATCTGCAGTCATTGTTTTTATCTTGGCGGTTAATTATCAATGGTTATTAACTTGTACATTTTCAGTGACAATGCCTCCATCAGTCAGAGTCCACTTGCCAATCAATTACACTTTCCTTCCATAAATGTTAATTTTCCTTTAATTTGGTATTGCTTACCTTGAGTATCAGAAGCCCATTGTTATCAACATTATTTTTTTCAAGAAGGCTTTCGTCAGTATCCATTGGCAGTTACTGCAGTGCATTGTGAGACAGGATGACACCTGGAGTAATATAATCAACATCTTCAAAGCCTTACTTGGTGTCCTAACCAGTGAAGGCACCACAGACCCCTTCCACTTCATCGGAAGAATGTGGCAAGGCTGCATGCTGTTGCTGCTCCTTTTTAAATTTTTTATTCATTCAACGGATGAGAACATCACTGTCGAGGCCAGCATTTATTGCCCATCCCAAGGGCAGTTAAGAGTCAACCACATTGCTGTAAGTCAGGTAAGCATGGCAGATTCCTTCCTTAAAAGACATTAGTGAACCAGATGGGCTTTCCCCTCAACAAATGACAATGGATTCATGGTCACAATTGGATTCTTAATTCCAGATTTTTTATTGAATTCAAATTCCACCATCTGTCATGCTGGGATTCAAACCTGGGTCCCCAGAACAATACCTGGGTCTTTGGATGAACAGCCCAGGGATAATATGTCTAGGCCATTGCCTCCTCATGCCAATTAGTTATTGATTTCATCGGAGAAACAATGGAGAGTGCAGATTTTCACATCCTGTGGTAACACCATTGGCTTATGGATCTGGATTGTGTAAACAATGTCAACCTGGTAGTTATTAATAACACGTTCATTAGTGATGGTGTTGTTGGCTTGCTAACACTTGCTTGTAGCTAATTGTTGAAGAAGGAAACAACCACATTCAAGTGGAAACAGGTATCAATCTGGAATGTCCACCTAAAGGAGACAACTAATTCCAAAAATTATTCTTCATGAGTATTATTTATTGGGTCTAAGATTGCAATCCACATTACAATACGGTTCATAATATGATGTGGCTTGAGAGAGCAGTCAGAAGTGAAAGACCACAGTGCTCATCATTGCAAAGCCCTGTTTGTACTTGTGGGTAAAGTTAGTATGAATTAGATGAAAAATGATAGACAAGGTAAAAAGGAATACAAATATGCTTCTCAAATTGAACTAACCTCTTTAACAGCTGTTTCAGGAAACCTTTACACAAAATGCAAAGTCCTTTGAGATCACCTTTCAAATAGGCTGTGGTCACAAACACCTGTCACCTGCCAGTTGTCTTGGCTTTGAACTCCAGCTCTCTTGATTCTTGAGTTCTGACAGCCTGTTTCAGTCACAACCACTATATTAACAACAATGCCAATGAAACTTATGATACTTTAGTTGCTCCCCCGAGGACCAGCTAGGCAAGCCTGAAATGAACATATGGTCTGAGTATTCATGCGCAGGAAAGCTGCATCAGAGTAAAAAAGACTCTTAATCTGAAGAAATAATCTGGAGCCATAGGAAATCCACAATGATCAGACATGCATCTTGACACAGGAAGAGAACTTGTCATTTGCCTAACTCCTTTCAACTTTGCTGTTGACCTGAACTATTGAATTTGGCCATTTACCTAGATTTCTCAACAGAGACACAATAATGATAACATGATCTGTGTGTTAAAGGAAGTCACAGATGTTTCATATTTCTTCTTCCAGTCAAGGGCTTGATTTTCAGTGAGTGAACTGGTAAGCAGGAGTGACCGGGAATCTGATCACTTGCTGTCCCTAGGACAAAGATTTTGTATAGGTAATAGGCAATGAATGGAGCCAGTTTTCAATGGAAAGAAAACTGATCTGGTGTCAGTTTATAAAGAGTCAAAGGTGTTTATGAAATCACCTCAAAAAGACTGTCCATTTTCAGAGATCAGAAGGACTTTGGTACAATTCATGCTCTATGTTGAATTTGCTAACCTTACCAAAGTAAATTGATAGGACTTCCTGTTGGCAGTTACAAAAGAGACCATGACTTTAGTTGCATTGTGTTGTAATGCCATTCTGCACACTGTAAGCCCATCAAGGAAGATGGCAGAGATGCACACAGTTTTCAGCACAGTTGGCTAACCTGAAATTTAAAATAAAAGCAGAATGTGCTAGGAAAGCTCAGCAGGGCTGGCAACATCTGTGGAGAGATAAACAGAGTTAACTGTTTGAGTCCAATGTGATCCTTCTTTGGACAGACCGAACATATTTTTTGGCTTGACAGGAGCAGCCTGCTTATGATGAACACCACTTGCTACATAGTGAAACAGCAAGCTTCACCTGTTGCTCAAACTTCTGAATAAAAATAAACTAAGGTAGGCTGGGCACTTTTCCAGCCTAAAAGAGGCACCCTTGGACCCTTTCTGAGTTTGCAAATGTACATGAGATATGCAGTCACAACATGAACAGGCACCTTGAAGCATTAGAAGTGCTGCCTGTAATGGCTTCACAAGGTTCTCCAAATCTGATGGGAACAAAGATAATCATTGGATGTTATTCTCTCCAATACGAATATGCGAGGTATGATGGTGAAAATCACTCAGTTGTACTAGGTAGGGCATGTCATTTGTATTCCTGACATCAGACTCCCAAAACAACTAATTTGAACTCTACTTTGAACTCAGATATAGCAAAAATGTTCCACGGAGAAGCACGAGAATCAGCTTTAGGAATGTGCTCAAAAGATCTCTGAAACGATCAAAGATGCCCATTAATGGGGTTTTCCCTGGCTTGTGACCAACCAAAATGAAAATGAAAATGAAAATGTATAAGAATACAAAATTGGCTTGACTGTAGGAGATGATGGTGGCAGATGATTGTTTCTTGAACTGGAAGCCTTGAATAGCTATGTTCCAAAGGATTCAATACTGGGTCCACTTTTGTTTGGCATTTTTGTAAATGAGTTGAATGAGAATATAGGGGTCATAAGTAATAAATTTGCAGATATTACCAGAATTGATGCTATAGTCAACAGTGAAGAAGATTATCTCAGATTACCAAGAGGTCTTGATCAATTGGGTCAATAGGCTGAGGAGTGGCAAATGGAGTTTAATTTGGATAAATGTGAAGTATTGCATTATGATTAAATAAATAATGACAGGGCTTATACAATTAATGGTAGGGCTCTGCGTAGTGTTGTAGAACAGAGAAACCAAGGGGTTCAGGTACATAATTCTTTGAAATTTGCATCACAGATAGACAAGGTCATTCTGAAGACATTTGGCACGCTTGCCTTCATTGCTCAGACCTTTGAAAATAGGGGTTGGGATGTCATATTAAGGTTGTACAGAACATTAATGAGGCCTCTTCTGGAGTGCTGTGTGCAGTCTGGTCGCCCTGCCACCAGAAGGATATTATTGAATTGGAGAAGGTTCCAAAAAATATTTAACAGGATGTTGCTGGAAATGGAGAGTTTGAGCCTATAAAAATAGGCTTGATAGGCTGGGACTTTTATCACTGGAGCATAGGAGGTTGAGGGGTGACCTTTTCAAGATTTATAAGATCATGAGGGGCATAGATAAAGTGAATAGAAAGGGTCTTTTCCCTAGGGTAGGGGAGTTCAAAACAAGGGGGCATATTTTTAAGATGAGAGGAGAAGGTTTTAAAGAGGACATCCCAACTCTTTACACAGAGGGGCAACTTTTTTACACAGAGAGTGGTTTGTATGTGGATTGAACTACCAGAGGAAGTGGTGGATGCAGGTACAGGTACAACATTTACAAGATATTTGGATGGGGATTCAAGATGGCAGCGATCTGAATAGATCAGCCTTACTGAGCTCTGCACCCCAACCCAAGGTAGTAATATGTTTTCACCCGCCACCTTAGCTTTTTTGGAAATAATTATTGTTAACAGTAAAACAACCATTTAAATCCCTTTTCGAGTGTGCGAGAATGACTAAGGGGAAGCAAACAGCCAAGTCTCAACACTTGGGACACTCAAAAACAGCAGACGGGCCCAAGACTGCAATTGAAAGAAATGCCTGCGCAGCAGATCTTCCTGGAGAAACTCGGAATGATCCAACAGCTGCTCCAGGAGATGAGGGAAGAAACTCGTAATCAACTGGAGCCCATCTCAACCATGCTGCAAAAACATGAGAAGGAGTTGGAAGGTCTCAGGAAGCGAGTTGAAGAGGTTGAGCACTGGACTGTAGCATCAGAGACTGAGGTTGTGTCCTCAGCGGGGCGGATCCAGGCCCTTGGTTCGGGCCCTGACTGAGCAAGGTGATGACCTGGAAAATAGAGGTAGGAGGAAAAATATCCGGGTCGTTGGCCTGCCAAAGGGAGTAGAAGGTGGGCAGCCAGCAAGTTTTTTTGAAGACTGGTTGCCACAATTTCTTGGCTGGGATGCCGAGGCGGACTGAGTGAAAGTTGACAGAGCTCACGGGTTGTGGTGTGCAGATCAGTCAGGGTCAGCATCCCTGCCCAGTCCTGATACGATTTCAATGCTACAGGGACAAGCAGAGAGTCATGGAAACTTCTAGAAGGTTGGGGAGAGATCTGCAGGCCCAGACCTATCAGAGAACTAAGATAATGTTTTTCCAGGACTTTTCTTAGATCCCCTACAGCAGGGAAACAGGTCCTTCAGCCCAACAAGTCACACCGACCTTCCAAAGAGTAACCCACCCAGACCCATTCCTGGAAACTACATTTACCCCTGACTAATGGACCTAACAATATGGGCAATTTAGCACGGCCAATTCACCTGACCTGCACATCTTTGGACTAGGAGGAAACTGGAGCACCCGGAGGAAACCCACGCAGACACATTGGGTTTCTGTGGCAGTGATCCATAAAAGGAAATCTTTTGTTGAGGTTAAGAGCAAGTTAAAGGACCTTGGTATTCAATATTCAATGATATACTCAGCGATGCTTTGTATTACTTACGAGGAGACTGTGTGGTCGTTTCATTCCTTGGAGCAAGCCAAAAACTTCTTGAACACTTTAAAGTAATGTAGATGTATTTATGGACATGAACAATGGTGTCTGGGTTTTTTTTTTGTCTTGCTTTTATTTCTTGTACTTTCACTCTTTTCCCAAAGAAGCTGTTGATGGTGTTTTTTTTTCTCTCCGAGCTGAAGTGGTATTGGTATACATGTATTGTGGTGGGTGGGCAGAGTGCTCACTGTTTTTGTTATACCTTTGTGATTACAATGTCCTTTGTTTGGTTTCTTCCATTGCTTGGGTTTAGGGTGTGGCTCGAGCTGGAACGGGGGGGTGGAGGTGCGTGTGGGAAATGTAAGTGCCCTCTGTGGACAGGGAGTAGAGTCCCCCATTAAGTGCCTTTTGTGTTTTGTAATTAGTTTTTTTTTGGTTTCTTTTGTAAACAGACTCTATGAATCTTCTTTTGAGTATGCTCAGCATGTCATAAGACAAATTCTTCCTCTTGGCAAGGCAAAGGTGATTGCAAAGGATCATGGTTAGCAGCATTCTTAAATGGGGCACCTGGAATATCAGAGGGATTCACTCGCCAGTTAAAAGAAAAAAAAATGTTGTCGAGCCTTAGAAAGGAGAGGGTGGATGTCGACCTGTTATAGGAGACTCATCTTAATGACAAGGAACACCTGAAGTTACAGCAGGGTGGGTTTGACCGGGTGTTTTTCTCATCTTTTAGTACTAGGAGCAGAGGAGAGATAATACTTATCCGGCAGGGTCTCCCATTTAATTTAATAGATTGTGTTAAAGATGAGTAGGGTTGGTTTGTTATTCTTAATGCCCTTATACATGGCGAGGAATATGTTATTTTGAAGGTCTACTGTCCTCCAGCCCACAATTTTAGATTTCTGACTGATGCACTATCTAAGCTGCAGGCCTTGGCGTCGTGGCATATTATTATTGGGGGGAGAGGGGTGGGAATTTAATTGCCTTATGGATCCTGTGCTGGATAGAATGCCCAAAGACTCCTCAAAGCTTTCATCACAATCTAAGCAGTTGGGTGATCTATGTGTGGAACTGGGGTTTGTAGTTGTTTGGAATAATTTACACCCAATGGGCAGTGATTTTACATTCTTTTCCAATCTTCATAAATGCCACACAAGGATTTATTATTTCCTAACTCCCATGGCTTTTTTAGATTTGGTGGTATCCTGTTCGATTGGGAATATTGCCATCTCTGATCATGCAGTGGTGTGTTTAATGTTAAGTTTAAGGTGATGCAATGGGCTCATGGCACTGGCGAATGGATCCCTGCATCTTCAAGGACAGTAAGTTTGTAGGATACTTCTCTTGCGAATTTGAAGCTTTTTGGGCCACCAACTCAGGTACAGCTAGTAATCCTGATGAAGGGCTCCTGCCCGAAACGTCGATTCTCCTGCTCCTCGGATGCTGCATGACCTGCTGTGCTTTTCCAGCACCACATTCTTGACTCTGATCTCCAGCATCTGCAGTCCTCACTTTGTCCTACAGCTAGTAATCCATCCATTCTTTGGGAAACTGCTAAGGCCTATGCGAGAGGGATAATTATCTCATACTCTGCCAGCCTGAAGTGACAGAAGGGAGAGCAGCAACTTCTGCTTGAGGCATGACTGAAGGCAGCTGAGATGGCATATTACAGTAGATTGTCAGTGACTAAGCTGCAGCGGATCACAGCTCTCCGATCCACCTTAAACTCCATGCAAACTAGTGTTAAAGGTTTAGCTGGAGACGAATTTCTTAAGTGTGTACAAGACAATTTTCTGATTCAGTATGTGGATGTACCTACTAGAGAAGGTGCAAAACTTGACCTACTCTTGGGAAATAAGGCAGGGCAGGTGACTGAGGTGTCAGTGGGGGAGCACTTTGGGGCCAGCGACCATAATTCTATTTGTTTTAAAATAGTGATGGAAAAGGATAGACCAGATCTAAAAGTTGAAGTTCTAAATTGGAGAAAGGCCAATTTTGACGGTATTATGCAAGAACTTTCGAAAGCTGATTGGACGCAGATGTTCGCAGGTAAAGGGTCGGCTGGAAAATGGGAAGCCTTCAGAAATGAGATAACAAGAATCAGAGAAAGGAACATTCCTGTCAGGGTGAAAGGAAAG
>NC_057736.1:7336939-7405889 GCF_004010195.1 Chiloscyllium plagiosum | reverse complement strand
ATGTTGCGGCTGTACAGGACATTGGTTAGGCCACTGTTGGAATATTGCGTGCAATTGTGGTCTCCTTCCTATCGGAAAGATGTTGTGAAACTGTGAAACTTGAAAGGGTTCAGAAAAGATTTACAAGGATGTTGCCAGAGTTGGAGGATCTGAGCTACAGGGAGAAGCTGAACAGGCTGGGGCTGTTTTCCCTGGAGTGTCGGAGGCTGAGGGGTGACCTTATAGAGGTTTACAAAATTATGAGGGGCATGGATAGGATAAATAAACAAAGTCCTGGGGTCGGAGAATCCAGAACTAGAGGGCATAAGTTTAGGGTGAGAGGAGAAAGATATAAATGAGACCTTAGGGGCAACTTTTTCATGCAGACGGGTTTATGGAATGAGCTGCCAGAGGATGTGGTGGAGGCTGGTACAATTGCAACATTTAAGAGGCATTTGGATGGGTATATGAATAGGAAGGGTTTGGAGGGATACGGGCCGGGTGCTGGCAGGTGGGACTAGATTGGGTTGAGATATCTGGTCAGCATGGACGGGTTGGACTGAAGGGTCTGTTTCCATGCTGTACATCTCTATGACTCTATGACTCTAAATGCATAGAGCAAGGAAGGAGCTTTCCTTTGTGAAGCAGAGGCTGTTTAAGCATTGTGTTAGGCCGGGTAAATATTTGGCATATTTGGTAGGAACAAGAATGCCTCCCAGTCTATTGCTTCTATTAGGGAAGGGAATAGGACTCTTACTTATGATGCTAAAAGATCAATGAAGCGTTTAGAGGTTTCACTCTGAACTTTACCAGTCTGATTGCTGTGAAGACAGATGGGAAAAGATGGAGTCTTTTTTTTAGGAATTTGGATCGTCCTGGTGTGTCTCCTTAGTGCTCCGTTAACAGCCCAAGAGATACAGGAGGCGATGAGGCAACTTCAAAGTGGAAAGGCGCCTGGCCCTGATGGCTTGCCCAGTGAGTTGTATAAAGAATTTGTAAACATACTGGCAGGACCGGTGCTAGACACGTATAACTATTCATATAGGCAGGATTACCTCCTGTCATCTTGAGAGAAGCTAATATCTCTCTTATCCTCAAGAAATGGAAGGCCCCTGAAGACTGTACTTCTTAAAGACCCATCTTGCTTTTAAACTCTGATTTTAAAATTTTATCAAAGACTCTGGCATTGAGGTTGGAAAGAGTGTTGCCCTCTATTGTTAAGGAGGATCAGACGGGCTTTATAAAGGCTCACATATCCTCTAATAATGTTAGGAGACTGCTTAACATGATTGAAGCGTGCCAGCAATGGTCAGTTCACAGATTGATGGTTTCCTTGGACGCGAAGAAAGCATTTGACCGGGTGGAATAGTCGTATCTTTTTTATACCCTGGAGCGGTTTGGCCTAGGTGAAGTGTTTATTCGGTGGGTAATGGTCCTTTACAGTGGTCCTTTGGTAGCGGTTCTCACCAATGGTATATGGTCCGATAATTTTAACATTGATAGGGGCAGTCGGCAAGGCTGTCCCCTCTCACCTTTCTCTTCACATTGGTGATTGAGCCGCTGGCAGAGGCCATTCGTGGGGACCCTAATATAGCTGCCCCAAAGGTGGGGTCAAAGATGCAAAAGATCACATTATATGAGGATGATGTTCTCATTTCTCTTTCGAACCCGGCGGTTTCAGTGCCCCAGTTGATACAATATGTTAATTCATTTGGCTTTTTCTCAGGTTACATGATCAATTTTTCAAAATCGGACTCTGCCAATGGGGAGCCTTAGGGGAATACCAAACGTTGAAGATGGGTTATCCTTCAAGTGGGCACAGGGAGGCTTCTTTTTTTGGGCCTCTCTGTTATCCCTAGTTTTGATCAGTTATTCAAGGATAATTTTGTTCATTTGTTTGACAAGATTAGACAAGACCTTCAAAGAGAGGTGGTCCTTCCAAGATTATAGCTAGGTCGAGTTGCTGTTATTAAAATGAATGTTCTTCCTCGCTTATTATACAGCCTGCGGATGTTTCCCTTGCTTTTTCATAGACAAACAATTCGGAAATTAAATGGTTGGTTTAGTTCTTTTATTTGGCGCCATAAGTGCCTCTTATCAAGCTTACAAAATTGAAAATGTCCCAGGGGCTGGAAGGTGTGGATCTCCCAGATGTCAGAAGATATCAATTGAGCTCCCTTTTATCTTTTGTAATTGATTGGGCCTGTGAGGACTCAGCATCGATATGGTTGGACATTGAAACCTTCCAGGCAAAGTGTCCTCTTACTAACCCGTTGTTTCTGGACAAAGTGAGGATAGTTGCAGAACATTGCCACAATCCAGTAGTTATTAACACTGTCAAAGCGTGGAGGGTAATGAGACAGATGGAAGGTAAGATGTCTAAAACATCTTCCCATACTCCCATAGTTGGGCATGCCAGGTTTCCGGCCAGGGACAACGAATTTCGATTTTAAGTCCTGGGTAGACAGAGGAGTCTCTTGTTTGGGTGACCTGTTTGAAGATGAAACATTAATGCGATTTGATCAAATAACTCCTAAGTATGGATTACCGAGCAGGGACCTCTTGCATTTTTTTCAAATCAGAGATTTTATCCAAAAGGAGACCACACTTTTGACTGAGTGTTATAGATCTGACATGGGAAAGAAGGTGCTTCAGGCTAAGAGCACTCTTTCAGTGAGTACGCTCTATAATTTGTTGAGGGGAGGTTCCTCGGGTGACATTGAGAGATTATGGGAGGTCTGAGAGAGAGAATTAGGGGTGGAGATCACTCCGGAAACTTGGGAGGACATTTGTGAGAGTGTGAGGAACATTTCCTTGTAATGGGACCCATGCTATTCAGTTAAAGATTCTTCATCGGGCTTATCTGGCCCCAGACCATCTTGCAAAGTTTAAGCAGGGTGCGTCTTCAATGTGCCCCAAATGTAAAGTAAATACAGGTACCCTCACTCATTGATGAAGGGCTTTTGCCCGAGTATTCCTGAAGAAGGGCTTTTGTCCGAAACGTCGAGTTTCCTGCTCCTTGGTTGCTGCCTGACCTGCTGTGCTTTTCCAGCATCACTCTAATCTAGACTCTGGTTTCCAGCATCTGCAGTCCTTGTTTTTACCCTCACTCATTGTTTGTGGTCCTGCCACAGGCTCCGTACATACTGGAACGCTGTGGCAAGAGTATTAGAGAGGGTCTTGGGGACCGAAGTCAAGGTGGACCCGGTTTCTCTTCTCCTGGGTTAGCCAAATTTATCTCCCTTAGGTGTACATGGGAGAAAGCTTTTCAGCATTCTTACTTTTTGTGTGAGCAAGAACAGTCTGATGTGTTGGGTATCTGAGAAGTCCCCAGGTCTATCAGTGTGGCATAAGTTAATTATGGGACACTTCCTTTGGACATTCTTACAGATATGGTGCACCAGAAAATGGAAAATGTTTATAAGACATGGCAGCCCTTTTTGAATTATTTGGAAGCAGATCTGTCCACCATTTTAATTAGGCCTTTTGTCTAACTAAGGTGGTTTGGTTTAATAAGCCTTATGTCCTGACAGGAAGAATTTCAAGCAAACGTGAGTTTAATAGTTGATGCTCTTGAAGATTGAGTGCTGAGGTCTTGTTACTGTAAGTGGCGTTATTTATTTATTTATTTACTGATGTGTAATGACTGAAATTGTGAGTTCTTTTGTAGAGTAGTGTAATCATTGGTTTATTGTTTATTGTTGTTTTTGTTGTTATAATGTTATATTTCATATTTTTGTAATTTTATAATTTGTAGGAAAAATTTTTTCAATAAAAATATTTACAAAAAAGATATTTGGGTAAGTACATGAATTAGAAAGTTTTGGAGGGATATGGGCCAAACACAGACAAGTGGGACTAGTTTAGTTTGGGAACATTGTCGGCATGGACTAATAGGACCGAAGGGTCTGTTTCCATGCTGTATGACTCTATGATCTATAACATATTGGGCAGATAGAGATAAACTGACAGCTTAAGATGGCATATTGTACAGTCATTACCTGTAAGGTTTTGACAGAAGAGATGTATCAATGTGTATCAATGCCAGCAACTGAATTGAGTCAAGTCTGAGGAAGGCAAGAGATGAGGTCTTCTGGCCAAACATGAGCAACAACAAGGACATCAGCCAGTGCAGAGCCTGTAATGAGTACCCATATGAGCTAACTAAAGAGCTGCTGATGACCTGTAGGCAATAAATGAAACTGGGAGTACACCTCCTCATACTTCCAGGTTATCTTGTTAGAGTACTGTTCTGGTGACTGGGAGATGGACATGCTGACCATGACCATCATTGAGATTGTCAGATGCCTGAAAGCACACTTCAGTTGCTACTGCATTCCTGTTATTGTGGTGAGTGGCAATGTCCTCACTTCACGGTGAAGAATTCATTTGCTTCATAAAATGAATGGGAAATTCAACACCACATATAAATTTCCACACTATTCCCAGTCAAATGGAAAGCCCAAGGTGGCAGCAAGAGAAGAAATCAAACAAATCCTGCATCGAGGTATTCAAGGGAATCCTCGAGGGGAGTAACATACCTCATGTAGGCATGGAGAGGAGTCCAGCACAAAGACTAAAGCCATTCCACACGCAAATTGTTCTTCCAGTAGCAAATTAGCTGTTAAAGGCAGAAGTAGTAACAGGCATGGTTGGCTAAACCAAGGTGAAACAGCAGAAAGTCAAGTTTTATTTTGACAAAACTGCTAAAACATTGCCAGAGTTGAGCATTTGACAGTTAGTCAGGGATAAACCTTCAATACTCCAAACAAGAGTCAGCCCAGTTAGCAACCTGCAAGAACATTTCTCAACTTGATTGTATGTGGTCAAGTGAATGACCATATGCCATTGTAACCACAGCCACTTAAGCACATTTGGTGAAGTTTATTTTCATCTGCAGTTAGCTGACAAGGAAGACACAACCACATCACCAGCACAGACCCCAGATCAACCATCAGACCCAGAGACCCACAGCAAACTAATAGAAATGGAACAACAGGTACCATGGCAACAACAAATAACCCAGAAACAATGAAGTGACATTACCTAGATGAACAGCCAACAATACATATGCATACCATTAAGAAACCTGCATGATTTAAAATTTATGCATGCAACGTATATGCAGGGTAACAAACTGATGAGAATAACAAACTACTAATGCGTTAGAACAGTAGTGTTGGTACAGGTATTAGATAACTCAAAGTGTACATGATAACGCAAGCAATTTTTCATGATATTGCTTTATAAAAAGAGTGATACTGGATTGAAATGCAATCATATCCTAATGTCCTTCCTGGTCTGCTGTAGTCATATGACCTCGACTGCAAGGCATACATACTGCAGGCAGTCACCTTACTTACCCTTTATTGAAGATTTCTGTCTGACCAGACTGCTGCCTGTTATGCTTAGAACAAGGAGTATTCCAGATCTCTGCAATTCCTTCCTCACCCACTGTTGTTTTATCTGTGTTGGATATGAGGGTCAAACACACTGGTTAAACCTGTCTGTGAAACAAACTATCAGTTTACTGCATGCAGCAAGTTAATCAGATTATTTCCAATTTCCAGGACTTCTACTCATCACCTTAATGGCAAAATAAGCAAACTAAACATTTTATTCTGTTAATTGAAGCAAGATGCACATATTAATTCTAAACATTGCCTAGCTTTTATTGATGTATTATCAACCAGTTGATCCTGTATTTCAATGATCGATGATACAAGAATCACCCATTCCCTGAATCTTCTGTCTGCACCCATTAGTCATGTCATTTAGATGTCTGCTTGTAGTATTCTCACAGTGATAACAAAATGACCTCATGTACTAGAAAACACTTTGAGCAGAATTGCCTGTGTATACAAAAAAGTCTATCATTTGAAATATGCTTCTTAAATGACATATTCTAAAGGGTTACAATAGCAGTATTTTATTAAAAGAATTGATTAAAATATACCTGTTTATGATATACAATGGAAATAAAACGAGGTAAAAACAATGACTGCAGATGCTGAAAACCAGATTCTGGATTAGTGGTGCTGGAAGAGCACAGCAGTTCAGGCAGCATCCAAGGAGCTTCGAAGCCTTCTTTGTATTCACTAATGTATCACTAACCCCATATATTGCGACCTATATATCTTTCTGTGTTTTCACAAAGTGGTCCACTTTATTCTACATTGAACCTGTGAAGGGTATTTTGGTCTTTTCACCAGCTTATGTTGCAGCAATATAAATTGGCATCAAACCCAGTTGACAGTGGGCCTCTGGGAAAAGTCTCACTGAACCGTTTCAGTGTCAAAGGAGGCCATCCAGCACATCAGACTGAATTTTCCAGCCAAGACATGATACTTGGAATGGCAAGCAATTTGTCAAAATATGACAAGGATATTAAAATGAGGAAGAAAGTCCAATTTACTGCTTAGGTGTTAATAATTAGATGAGAATTTTGCTAGTGAGCAGTGAGGGGCCTGGATTACTATCTCATTTTTACCTCAAATCACCTCATTTCTATAGACATTGGCAATAGAGAGAGAAATCACACAGCACCAATCCCTGATTGGAAAGGCAGAGTGGTTATTTGATGGCTTGAGCACACAGGTGTCTTCTCCGGGCATGTCTTATCAAACATTCCCCAATATTTCAGAGGATGCTCCATGGACAGTGACCAACATCCATAGAGGTTGGTACCGGTAAGTCACCAATCTCACAATGGCATATCTCTGACTCATTTTCGAGGTGCAGGAAACAGGCTTTCAGCACTTTGGTACACCACTCTTGAGCTCACTGATACATTACATTGCATGCTGCAACACGCACCCATCTCATGCATCAGCACAAGGTGCATCTTAGGGCTCTTGGCTTGCTCTCTTATCACTCACACACTTTTCTCTTACTAGGATGCTCACAGCATCTCTGCCTTGCCTTGAGTTGCCTTTTAGAACATACAGGAAGCCAAGCAGCTTGTCCTGGTTACCAACATATATCAGTCAAGGAAAGGGATGTATTGGTATATGGCACCATGCTACGTCAATGTCAGCCCTACTGTACATGGCAGCACTGCTTATGTTTCAACTGAATGGTCTTGTCTTAAAATCTTAGAGAAGTAGCCACTCAGTCCAGCCAAGGGGACTATGGTCAGACAAGGGGCTGGCCCATCCTCAGTTAGGAAAGGTTGCAAGGTGCCCAAGAGAATGAGTAGGAAATGCAAAAGGCAGGAAGGGTTAGGGATGTGATGATGGGGGAATGGGATGGGTGAAGGCTATCGAGGGAAGGTGGTGCATGCAACATTGAGAATGTAGAGTTGATGAGTCTTTGGAGAAGGATGCACAACCAAGGTTAGATTGAGTACGAGGTAGCAAAGAGAAATTGTTTTTCCCTCAAAGTGTTTGGAATTTCCTTCCTCAAAAGGCAATGGATGCAGAATCTTTAAATATGTTTAAGGCAAAAGTAGATAGATTTGTGTTTGCCAAGGAGATGAGAGATTACTGGAGATATGCAGGAATGTAGAGTTGAGGTTACGTCAGATCAGCCATGATTTGATTTTTAGGATCATAAGCTGCCATTTCCACCAGCTCTCACCAGATACTACCATCACATACATATTCCCCTGTCCTTTGTCAGCATTCCACAGGAACCGTTCTCTCTGGGACACCCTGGTCTCTCATCCTTCACTCCCAACACCTCCCCACACCACCTCCCCATGTAATCACAAAAGATGTAACACTTGCCCATTTACTGCCTCCCTCCCCCCTACCCAAGGTTCCAGACACATCTTCCAGGTGAAGCCCTTCATTCAATATAGTCTATTATATTCGCTGCTCACAATGTAGTCTCCTATACATTGGGAAGACAAAATGCAGACTAGATTACCTCTTTGCAGAACATCTATGTTCTGTCTGCAAAAATGACGTTAGCTTCCAGTTGCCTGCACTTTGACATACCACTGTGTTTTCAGGCTTGCTGCTGTGTTCCAGTGGAGATCTGTGCAAGCTGCAAGAACAGCATCTCTTTTTGCACTTGGGGATCCTGCAGCTTTGGGACTCAATACTGAGTTCAATAATTTTGGGCCTGAATACCTTTTTTTACCCACCATCACACTCTAGGCCCTGTTATTATTGGAGCTGCTTTAAGCACAGCCAACCTATTTTCACCAATTTATGGTCCCCATTATCAGCTTTTTCCTTCCCTGGCATACCATTACCCATCTCCTTGTTTGCGGAATTGTTTTTCTTTCCCTGTCTGTCTCTAGCTATCTGCTAATTTAACATACCCACCGACCCCAAATCCAATATATGCCCACCTGTTCCCAGCTACTATTAGCTCTGATGAAGAGTCACTGGACTCGAAACATTAACTCTGTTTCTCTCTCCACAGATTCTGCCAGAACTACTCTCTAGCAATTTGTTTTTGTTTCAACTTTGGTCTTATTGAATTGTGGAGCAGGTTTGAAAGACTGAGTGGCCTACTCTTCATAGAATTATAGAATCACGACAGCATTGAAGCAGCCCATTCAACCCATCGAGTCCACACGGGCCATCCAAAGAGCATCCCATGGCTAATCCATCTAACCTACATACCCCTGGACACTATGGACAATTTAACATGGCCAATCCACCTAACCTGCACATCTTTTGACTGTGGGAAGAAGCTGGAGCACCCAGAGTAAATCAATACAGACATGGGCAGAACGTGCAAACTTCATGCAGACAATCACCCAAGGGTGGAATCGAACCCTGATCCCTGGAGCTGCGAGGCAGCAGTGCTAACCACTCTTGTTCAGTGTTTGGAGATGGTGGCACTTTCCCTTGTGGAGTACAGCAGATCATTAAGATTATAAGACCTAAAGATGTAGGAGCAGAGGTAGGCTATTCAGCCCATCAAGTCTGCTCCACTTTTCAATGAGATCATGGTTGATCTGATAACCCCACTTTCCTGCCTTTTCCCCATAACTCTGAATTCCCTTACTGATCAAAAATCTTCTTGACCTTCTTGAGGCATTACTGCATGTTTTTATGGACCTGGAAACCACACTGACCTAAGTGGCAACTTTAGACCAGGCTGGCAGAATTTGAACTGGTCTGTAGTTGGGTTTTAAACATGGAACCCACAGTGTGAATGCTGTAAAGTGCAGTCACCAGTGAGCACTTCTGCTACTCTAAGCACTCTTGGATGAGAGTGATGCCATGGAAATGGAATACAATACATACTTAGTGTTATGAGACGGTGGTAAACCTTTCTGCTCATTAAACCAAACACACAGAAAAGCTCATCTCGCTTTGTAATCTGTTAACGTATGAGTGACAGAGAATTATCTAAATTCCACTTTAACTCCAAAAGTGAACATTAAACAACAACCATTTGCAACTCTAAGCTTCCTTTGTCTTAAAGCTTTGTTATCTACCTCCCTCTCTATAACAATATGCGGATCTGATAAAGCCCCTATTAAATTTACAGCAAATCAATTTTCAAAACCAGACAGCAGCTGTAGTCTTCGGATGTCAATTCTCCTCAGTTTGTAGATTGCCCTGGTCATCTTCGGTCTTCTGCTGCACAGATTTTTCATATGAAAAAGGTATCTTTTAGAGAGTGTTTTGAATAGCAGTCTGTGAGTGGCAGAAGGTACTCTTTCTCTATCTAACAGTCCAAAATGCCTGTTTTTTATACCCCAAAACCTTGGATTGTCTCATTGATTCGATATTGTTAAAACAGTAAAATTCAAATTCGATTGGGTTTTAGTATCTTGGGGCATAATTTAAACTGATCTGTTAAATTTGAACTGCTGTGAAAACAATGAGCCATCTAGGTTACCAGAATATGTTACATCTTTCAATTTTCCAGCACACTCTGTGATTGCTGTCAGTCACATGACGGGTACCTACATTCATTCTCTTAAAGGTGTAGTACACGCCTTCAACTTCATAACATTAGTGAGGGTAGTGCAGAATCATGTGACAAAAAATGCAAATTCCTCCCTGAAACTCCAAAATTGACAAAATCTGTGAATATTCAATCCATTCTGCCTGTGCTAGATCCCCAAATGTTCCAAACTCTTGCTGTTTTCTTCCCCCCATAATCCTGCACATGCTTCATTTTCAAATAACTATCTTGTTCCCTTTCAAATGCTTCAATTGAACCTGCCTTCACGATACACTTTGGTAGTACATTGCAGACCCTCACCACTGTGTGAAAAAATGCAGTGGTTTATATGTTGTGTCGATTTTAAATTGTTAAGTAATATATCTTTACAAATTTGATGAATAAGGAATACTTTTGGAAATATAATTTGACATCAAACCCCAAAATATTGGTGGTATGGTTTCTGGTAAGTATCGTCCAGCTTCGAGATGGCTAGTGATATTCACTCTCACTCCAAACCTTGCGCATCAGTGAGTCCCAAAGTCTTTTGACTTCTGTTCTAATCAGTCTTGCTGGTGGCCAGGAACGCCAATGCAACTTGAGTTGAGTGTATTTCAGAGGGTTTCATTTTGTGATTTTCTGAGACCAGCTGGATTTGTTGCTACACTTTAATCATTGGCTGGGGCTGCACGGTGGCTCAGTGGTTAGCACTACTGCCTCAAAGCACAGGAGCCCAGATTTGAATCTAGCCTTGGGTGACTGTCTGTGTAAAGTTAGCATGTTTGCCCTGTGTCTGCATAGATTTCCTCCCATAGTACCAAAAATGTGCAGGTTAGGTGGATTGGCAATGCTAAATTGCCCCGTAGTGTCCAGGGATGTGCAGGTTTAGGTGGGTTAGCGATGGTAAATATGGGGATAGGTGGAAAGGGATTCTCTTCAGAGCATCAGTGCAGACTCAATGGGCCAAATGGCCTCTATTTGAACTGTACAGCATTTCTATAATACTATGTTAGGTGACACACCATCACTCAATTGGAAGATTTGAAAACTCAGCATTACCAAATTCAATCAGTCTTGACTGTCCATTAAACAGTCATTTCCTCATCTGCAATACATTTATAACTAATCAAGAAATGTCTGTTGAAATTGTTTTTCAAAAATATGCTTTCTTAAAATGACTCACAGATTTTCTTTTCTGAGAGATGCCCTCAGCAGTATCTGAAGATTTATTTTTAATTCCTGGAGATTCCAGGTGAGAATTTGTAACCCTGCCTAAAGACATCTGTGACTAGCAGCTGTAGCCTTGCTCTTTGCTTTCTTGTTCCTGGCTCCAAAGCCAGGCTTGGAATTGAAACTTCAATCTGGAAGGCCAGAAAATTAGGCTGAATCTCCACCATAGATTGGGCATTCTGGGAATTCAGGCTTAAGCACAGAAGGTGTCCAGACTTGGCTTTGGTGTCCTCCACTGTGGAAACAATCTTACCTCAGAAATGATGATGAGGTACTGGAAGACTGGAGAGACCCTTCATCTTATGCCAAAGGAAGACACTAAGGCTTGAGAAGAGTGAGGGAATAAATGGTGAAGGGAAATGGAGGAATGTTGAGATTCTGACCTCAACTAAGTCAACGAAAGTGTTAGAGGTGATAGATCCACAAGCTGACTGTTAGTCAGTGAGTCACCAATCAGAAAAGACCAAGAAACTAGCAAAAGAAAATGACATTGTTCATCTGTATGGTCTTTTTGAAACTCACCATGATTCTAATTATTTTACTTGCTAGTGTGTAGTCTGTTGGCATATGAATGGCATAATTCCTCTGATGTGTTAACATAGCTGACAGCACATTGTCAGGCTCTGGAGTGGCAAGAAAATTCACTTAGCTCTGCAGGAGAAGCATTGTCCTTGAAGCTGTGATGTAGCTTAACTCAGCTTTATAAATTAATTCAGTAACTCACCAAGAACACAATAGGGCAGGCAGTGAAGTATGCATGGAGGTAAATTTAGGACACTTGCCTGAGTTTATAATAATATTTTTGTTTCAGCAGCTGGAAGAGGGGGAGCATCGACCAGGGGGCTGATGGGAAGGCAAATCACTGCTTTAAAAACTTACCTTGAGCGTCGGGGCCTTCCATTTTTGTTTCAGCAGCAAGAAGAGCAGAGTGTCAACCAAGGAGCTGATGGGAAGTCTCTTTGGGAATTTAGAATAGTGGGAATGGCAGTTGGGTTGTTGAATGTTCCTCCTGCAGAATGTCCTTGCTGACTTCACCTGTGGGAAGTGCACCCAACTCCGGCTCCTCGAAAATCATGTTAGGGAACTGGAGCTGGATGAACTTCAGATCATTCGGGAGGCAGAAGAGGTTATTGAGAGGAATTACAGGGAGATTGTCACACCTCAGGTGCAAGAAAGAGGCAGATTGGTTACGGTCAGTGGAGGAAAGGGAACCAGCAGGCTATGCAGGGAACCCCTGTGGCTATGCCCCTCAATAACAAATATACTATTTTAGATACTGTTGGGGGGATGAGTTACCAGGGGTAAGCAGTGGGGCTCAGAGGTTCTTCCTGTTGTTCAGAAGGGAAGGGGGGAGATGAACAGAGCATTAGTCATTGGAGACTCCATAGTTGGGGGACAGATAGGAAGTTCTGTGGGAATGAGAGAGACTCACGGTTGGTGTGTTGCCTCTCAAGTGCCAGGGTTTGTGATGTTTTGGATCATGTTTTCAGGATTGTTGGGGGGTGGGGGAGCAGTCCCAAGTTGTGGTCCACATAGGTACGAAAAGGGATGGGGATTTAAGACAGAAATTCAGGGGACTAGGGTGGAAGCTTAGAGGTAGGACTAACAGAGTTGTTATCTCTGGTTTGTTACCTATGCCATGTGGTAGCAAGATGAGGAATGGGGAGAGAGAGGAGTTGGACACATGGGTACAGGGATGGTGCAGGAGGGAGGGTTTTGGATACCTGGATAATTGGGGCTCATTCTGGAGTAGGTGGGACCTCTACAAATAGGATGGTCTACACCTGAACCAGAGGGGTACAAATATCCTGGGGGGGAAATTTACTAATGCTCTTTGGGAGAGTTTAAATTAATTCAGCAAGGGGATGGAAACCTAAACTCTAGTAGTTCCAGTGTCCCGGAGGTTGAGAGTAGTGAGGTTAGCAATGAGGTTTCAAGGTTGCAAGAGTTCACCGGCAGGCAGGAAGGTGATTTGAAGTGTTCTACTTAAATGCCAGGAGCGTCCGGAATAAGGTGGGTGAATTTGCAGCATGAGTTGGTACCTGAGACTTCGATGTTGTGGCCATTTCAGAGAGATGGATACAGCAAGGACAGGAATGGTTGTTGCAGATTCCAGGATGTAGATGTTTCAGTAAGAACAGAGAAGATGGTAAAAGAGGCAAAGGTGTGGCATTGTTAGTCAAGGACAGTATTATGGTGGCAGAAAGGACGTTTGAGGACTCATCTACTGAGGTAATATGGGCTGAATTTAGAAACAGGAAAGGAGTGGTCACCATGTTGGGAGTTTTCTATAGGCCTCCAAATAGTTCCAGAGATATAGAGGAAAGGATTGCAAAGATAAGCCTGGATAGGAGTGAAAGTAACAAGGTGGGGTCTTTAACTTTCCAAATATTGACTGGAAATACTCTCGTTTGAGTCCTTTAGATGGGTCAGTTCTTGTCCAATGTGGACAGGATGGTTTCCTGACACAGTATGTCGACAGGCCAACAAGGGACAAGGCCACATTAGATTTGGTACTGGGTAATGAACCTGGCCAGATGTTAGATTAGGAGGTAGTTGAACACTTTGGTGATAGTGACGACAATTCAGTTATATTTACTTTAGCGATGGAAAGGGATAGGTATATACCGCAGGGCAAGAGTTATAGCTGGGGGAAAGGCAATTATGAAGCAATTTGGCAAGATTTAGGATGTATAGAATGGGGAAGAAAACTGCAAGGATGAGCAGAATTGAAATGTGGAGTTTATTCAAGTAACAGCTATTGAGTGTCCTTGATAAGTGCGTACCTGTCAAGCAGGGAGGAAGTGGTCGAGTGAGGGAGCCGTGGTTTACGAAAGAAGTTGACTCTCTTGTCAACAGGAAGAAGAAGGCTTATGTTAGGATGAGACATGAAGGCTCAGTTAGGGCACTTGAGAGTTACAAGTTAGCCAGGAAAGACCTGAAGAGAGAGCTAAGAAGAGCCAGGAGGGGACATGAGAAGTTGTTGGCAGATAGGATCAAGGAAAACCCTAAAGCTTTCTATAGCTATCACAGGAATAAAAGAATAACGAGAAAGATTAGGGCCAATCGAGGATAGTAGTGGGAAGTTGTGCATGGAGTCTGAGGAGATAGGGGAAGCACTAAATGAATATTTTTCATCAGTATTCACACCGGAAAATGACAACGTTGTTGAGGAGAATACTGAGATACAGGCTACTAGACTAGATAGGATTGAGGTTCACAAGAGGAGGTGTCAGCAATTCTGGAAAGTGTGAAAATAGATAAGCCCCCTGGGTTGGATGGGATTTAACCTTGGATTCTCTGGGAAACCAGAGAGAAGATTTGGAGCCTTTGACTTTGATCTTTATGTTGTCATTGTCTACAGGAGTAGTGCCAGAAGACTGGAGGATAGCAAATATTGGCCTCTTGTTTAAGAAGAGGAGTAGAGACAACCCTGGTAATTATAGAGCAGTGAGCTTTACTTCACTTGTGGGTAAAGTGTTGGTTATAAGACATAGCATTTTGTTATGAAGATATAGGTGTACTGTACATTTAAGAAAGTTAAAAGCTGACAGCACCAAGTGTTCTCAACAAGATACAATGTAGCATGTGGTCCAGCAGTTAGTGTAGCTGGTTGCCTGGAGGCAAAAACAAATTTGAATTCAGCCAATCAGTTTAAGTTATAACCCAAAATACCTTCCTCTAATCAAGTTTGTATTTATTATATTGACAATATTAAAAACCAATGAAACAATCCGATGCTTTGGGGTTTAAGACCGGGGAAAATTGAACAGTTGGATGAGAACTGCCACAAGACCAACAGATGTAGACTGCTAGTCAGAACTGTCTGAGAGGTCCCTGTCTAGAGAAGGAGTTTGCACAGAGAAAAATATCGACACTGACCTGGACAGAAATTCTGCAAAGAGAAGATTCGAAAGCTGGCTAGTTTTGAAATTTGAATATTTCAGTAAATCTTAATCATAGTTTTTTCTCAGTCTAGTATTGTAGGAGGGGAAGGTAAAAGATAGGTTAGAGGAAGGAATTATAGATAGTTGTTAGTTAATTATTCTCTGTTATACTTTAAGAAATAAAGTTGTTACTTTTACTTTAACTAGTTCTTGGCCTCTCAAATTTTCACAGATTACTGCACGGAATAAGTCTTTTTTGTGTTGCTGGTTTAAATTAAGCAGGAGGGTTTACCCCATATTGTAACAATTTATAATCATCTAGAGAGGACTAAGTTGATTAGAGATAGTCAACATGGTCTTGTGAAGGGTAGGTTGTGCCTCACAAACCTTATTGAGTTCTTTGAGATGGTATCCGAACAGGTGGGTGAGGGTAAAGTGGTTGATGTGATGTATATGGATTTTAGTAAGGTGTTTGATAAGGTTTCCCACAGTAGGCTATTACACAAAATACAGAGGCATAGGATTGAGGATGATTCAGTGTTTTGGATCAGAAGTTGGCCAGCTGAAGAAAGGGTGATGCTTGATGGGAAATATTCGTCCTGGAGTTCAGTTACGAGTGGTGTACTGCAAGGATCTGTTTTGGGACCACTGCTGTTTGTCATTTTTATAAATGACCTAGATGAGGGCATAGAAGGATATGTTAGTAGGTTTGCGGATGACACTAAAGGTCGGTAGAGTTGTGGATAGTGCTGAAAGATGTTGCACAAGGACATAGATAAGCTGAAGAGCTGGGTTGAGAGGAGGTAAGTGGAGTTTAAACATAGAACATAGAAGAATACTGCACAGAACAGGCCCTTTGGCCCACGATGTTGTGCCGAACATTTGTCCTAGCTTAAGCACCCATCCATGTACCTATCCAATTGCCACTTAAAGTTCGCCAATGATTCTGACTCTGCCACTCCCACAGGCAGCGCATTCCATGCCCCCACCCCTATAACTTCCACCCTTCACCTTAAATTTATGTCCCCTTGTAACACTCTGTTGTACCCGGGGAAAAAGTTTCTGACTGTCTACTCTATCTATTCCTCTGATCATCTTATAAACCTCTATCAAGTCACCCCTCATCCTTCGCCGTTCCAATGAGAAAAGGCCTAGCACTCTCAACCTATCCTCGTACGACCTATTCTCCATTCCAGGCAATATCCTGGTAAATCCTCTCTGCACCCTCTCCAAAGCTTCCACATCTTTCCTAAAGTGAGGCGACCAGAACTGCACACAGTACTCCAAATGTGGCCTAACCAAAGTACTGTACAGTTGCAACATCACTTCACGACACTTGAATTCAATCCCTCTGCTAATGAACACTAATACACCATAGGCCTTCTTACAAACTCTATCCACCTGAGTGGCAACCTTCAAAGATCTATGTACATAGACCCCAAGATCCCTCTGTTCCTCCACCTCACTAAGAACCCCACCGTTAACCCTGTATTCCGCATTCTTATTCTTCTTCCAAAATGGACAACCTCACACTAGGCAGGGTTGAACTCCATCTGCCACTCCGCAGCCCAGCTCTGCATCATATCTAAGTCCCTCTGCAGCCGACAACAGCCCTCCTCACTGTCCACAACTCCACCTATCTTCGTATCATCTGCAAATTTACTGACCCACCCTTCGACTCCCTCATCTAAGTCATTAATAAAAATTACAAACAGCAGAGGACCCAGAACTGATCCCTGCGGAACTCCACTTGTAACTGGGCTCCAGGCTGAATATTTACCATCTACCACCACTCTCCGACTTCGACCAGTTAGCCAGTTTTCTATCCAATTGGCCAAATACCCCTCTAGCCCATGCCTCCTGACTTTCCGCTTAAGCCTACCATGGGGAACCTTATCAAATGCCTTACTAAAACCCATGTACACTACATCCACTGCTCTACCCTCAGAACATTACCCAAGTCTCGGGATTAACGGTCCAATGGTAATACCATTAGGTCATCTCCTCCCCAGAATAGTACTTTCGAAAAGCTACCCCTGACAAGATAGGCTGAATGACCTGCACCTTTCCTGAAATTGTAAAATTCTCATCCATGTAGCAGTCAGGAAATGTGGTAGCATAGTGACAATGACAGTAATACTCGAGAAACTCAGGTAATGGTCTGGAGGCATGGGCTCAAATCCGACCATGGCAAGTGGTAGAATTTCAAAATCAAGCAATTAAATTCTGAATCAAACATTAGCTTCAGTAACTGACCACAGCAACTAACATTGTTTGATTGAGTTTTAAAAACCTCATCGAATTTGTTATGCCCTCTAGGGAAGGAAATCTACCATCCTTCCTCAGACTGGTCCAGACCCACAGAAATGTGGTTGACTTTCAATTCTTCTCAGCTCAAGGGCAATTAGGGATGGACAACAAATGCTTGCCTTATCAGCAGCACCCACAACTCATGAAAGAACAAAAACTGTTCAGGCACAATCTTCTGAAGTTAAAATGGGAGAAGGACGCAAGATTAAAACTACTTTCCATCAATAGTTATTTTTGACACTCTAATAAAAGTTGACAGCGCGGTAATGTAAAGTTAAAACTTTGCTACCTGTAACAGCTAATAGAGAAATACAGATAACATAGAACATAGAAGAATACAGCGCAGTACAGGCCCTTTGGCCCTCGATGTTGCGCCGATCCAAGCCCACCTAACCTATACTAACCCACTATCCTCCATATACCTATCCAATGCCCGCTTAAATGCCCATAAAGAGGGAGAGTCCACCACTGCTACTGGCAAGGCATTCCATGAACTTACGACTCGCTGAGTGAAGAACCTACCCCTAACATCAGTCCTATATCTACCCCCCCTTAATTTAAAGCTATGCCCCCTCGTAATAGCTGACTCCATACGTGGTAAAGGAGACCAAAACTGCACACAGCACTCCAGTGCGTAACTCAAGGGCAGTTAGGGATGAGCCTGACCTGGCCATGAAAGAAAAAAGAAAAACATTACCAGCACAGATCATAGAATCCCTTCAGTGTGGAAGTAGGCTATTTGGCCCATTGAGTCCATGCCAATCCTCACAAAGACTATCCCATCCAGACCCACTCTGTTACCCTGTCCCTGTAACACTGCATTTCCCATGGTTAATCCACCTGGATTGCACATCCCTGGACACTGTGGAGCAATTTAGCATGGCCATCGAACCTGCGCATCTTTGGACTGTGAGAGGAAACCGGAGCAGCAGGAGGAAACCCACGCAGACATGGGGAGAATGTGCAAGCTCCACATTAGCCTGAGGCTGGAATCGAATTCAGGTAGCATGATCATATACTTGGTTAAAGAGGTAGCTTTTAATAACTCTGAGTTTACCATTGATCAGAAACTGAACTGGACTAGCCATACAAATACTAAGCAGATCGGAGCTTAGGAATTCTACAATGAATAACTCACCTCCTGACTCCTCAAACACTATCCGGGACAAAGCTGCCTGCTTGATTGACACCACATTCACAAACACCCACTCTCTCCACCAGTGACACTCAGTGGCAGCAGTGACATCTACAAGTTGCAATGTAGAAATTCCCCAAGACCTATTGGATGGTGGACCACGCATGAGTGGCCAAACAGCCTCCCCCGTTCCTATTTCTTATGGTCTAATGGCCCCTTAGTCAATACCTTCCAAACCTAAGACCACTTCCCTCCCAAATGATGAGCAGATACAGAGGAACATGACCACCTGCATGTTCCCCTCCAAGCCATTCACCATCCTGACTTGGAAATATATCACTGTTCGTCCAGTGTCACTGGTTCAAGATCCTGGAATTCCGTCCCTAATGGCATGGCAGGTGGCCTTACGAAATAGACTGCATCTACAAGAATATAGCTCAACGTCACCTTCTCAAGGACAACTAAGGATAGGGGGAGCATGCTGGCCCAGCCAGCGATGCCCATGTCCCAGGAGCAAATATAAAAATATTCCTTAAAGGTGGAGGGATTCATAAAATGAATTGTGGAGCTAATGACGCAAATTGATGGCAATGCAACCAAGTATGGTAAAACAATGGAAATTGGGATGGACAAGAAACTAGATATATAAAAATTCAGTGATCTCAAAGGAATGGCCATAAGGTCAATTGAAATCAGTTGGGACTGATGGTTTTGGAATAGAACATAAAACAGTATAGTACAGAAACAGGCCATTCAGCCCACTATATCTTTGTTGACAATGTTGCCATTTGAAACTAATCCCATCTGGTGCATGTAATCCATGTCCCTCTAATCACTGCCTGTTCATGTGTCTATCTAAATACCTCTTAAACATTGCTATTGTATCTGCTTCTAACACATCCCCTGGCAGCACATTACACCAATGTATAAGCAACTTTGCCTGTTACATCTGCTTTAACCTTTTCCTCTCTCCCCTTAAACCTATGGTCCTAACATTTGACATTTCCACCCTGGGAAAGACGGCAACAAACCATCCGAGAGTCTCGCCCATGCCCACAGAATCGCCTGTCCGACCGTCTAACTAGAGAGTCGCCTATAACTAGCGGTCTCCTCCTCTCCCCCTTTCCCTTCTGAGCCTCAGAGCCGGACCTCGTGCCAGAGACCCGGTCACTGCAGCTTACCCCTGCTAGGCTATCCCCCCCACCAGTATCCAAAGCGGTATACTTATTGTTGAGGGGAACGACCACAGGGGATCCCTGCACTGTCTGCTTCCTCCCCTTCCCACCTCTAACTGTTACCCAGCTACCTCTGTTCTCTGGCATAACTATGTCCCTGTAGCTTCTATCTATCACCCTCTCGAATAATCCTCAGTTCATCCAACTCCAGTTCCAGTTCCCTAACTCGTTCTGTGAGGAGCAGGATCTGACTGCATTTCCTGCAGATGAAGTCGGCAGGAGTTTCGGTGGTCACCCCTACCTAGAACATCCTGCAGGAGGAACATTCCACTGCCTGCGCTGCCATTACTCTACACCTCGTCTCCTAAACAAGAACACTGAGTAGCTTACCTGTGGACTTTAAAGTTAGGTTAGAGGAGGAGGATGGGAGGGAGGCCCTACTATGTAGGGCCTGGGGTTTAGAACACACCCACTCAAATATCAATCACTTACCTTCCCGACCAGCTCTGCACTCCAACTTCACTTGCGCCCAGCTCGCGCCGCTCTCTGTTGTGAAAAGACCGTTGGCATCGAGGTAAGTTCTTAAATATCAATCACTTACCTTCCCGACTAGCTCTGCGCTCCAACTTCACTTCTGCCCAGCAGAAATACAGAAAAATGTGAAGTGATTCGCTTTGGAAGGAGCAACAGGAATAAAGAATACTGAGCTAGTGGTAAGATTTTTGGTAGCGTAGATGAGCAAAGAGATCTTGGTGTCCATATACATAGATCCAACAAGGTTGATAGGATTGCCAACAAGGTTGATAGGATTGTTAAGAAGGCATACGGTGTGTTAGCTTTTATTTGTAGAGGGATTGAGGTTCGAAGCCACAAAGACATGCTGCAGCTGTACAAGACTCTGGTGTGACCGCACTTGGAGTATTGCATACAGTTCTTGTCACCACATTATACGAAGGGGGGGAAGCTTTGAAAAGGGTTCAGAGGAGATTTACCAGGCACCAGGATGTTGCCTGGTATGGAGGGAAGGTCTTATGAGGAAAGGCTGAGGGACTTGAGGCTGTTTTTGTTATAGAGAAGAAGGTTGAGAGGTGACTTAATTGAGACGTATATGATAATCAGAGGGTTAGATAGGATGGACAGTGACAACCTTTTTCCTCGGATAGTGATGGCTAGCACAAGGGGACATAGCTTTAAATTGAGGGGTGATAGATATAGGACAGATGTCAGAGGTAGATTCTTTAAACAGAGAATAGTCGGAACATGGAATGCACTGCCTGCAACGGTAGTAGATCCACCAACTTGAAGAGCTTTTAAATGGTCATTGGATAAACATATGGATGAAAATGGAATAGTTTGGATCAGATGGGCTTCAGATCGGTTCCACAGGTTAGCACAACATTGAGGGCCAAAGGGCCTGTACTGCGCTGTAATGTTCTATGTTCTATGTTCTTTTGAATATGGAGGAGAACAATTCAGTAGTCCTATGCTGAAACTATTTTCTCTTAAAATTGGTCTGCTTCTGTGCTGTAGGGAACCATCTTGATGACTCAGTAACATGATCGTCATGAAACTCCTTCGGAAAAAATCAAATTTATGGAGACTTGTCAGTGGGAATGGGAATAATCAGGATTTAACTGATAATACCATTACTGTGCGGAGCTGTGCTGTACAGCAAGGGAGAGACCCTGTTTGTATTCCCAGTATAGGCATTATAACTGGAATCAGTTTGCAGGAGACTGTAGTTTACAATGGCAATAGTTTCAGTTCTGGCTGTCCTTGTTATGGAGGTAGAGATACTAATGAGGTCACCACTGAATGGCCAGTTAACCATATAGAAGGTCTGTCATCTATCTGATGATGTGGTTGAGCCAAATCTAATGTCGAATGTTACCATTCAGATTGGGGGAGTCTTGGTCTGTTGTTCCAAATGGCAAAGTGCAATAAGTGGAGGATGTGAGTTAGATTTAATTGGCACAAGAGCTACAAAGGACCACGGAGATTATTGGTGCATTGGGGACATGAGAGTCAGTGGGAGTTGGTAAGGTAGGTAAGTGACACATGGGATATGAAGTGCCTTTGGAGGTGGGTACAGGGGCTTAGGTTGACACCAAGGTGGTTGGTGTCATGGGGTTGATGGGTCAAAAGCATGGTTTGGCATGGATGGGATGTGATGTCTGAGGGATTCAGAGTAGGAGGGATGTTTTATGTTTTATTCTTTATCTTTAAGCTTCAAACATCATGCCAGAGTTCCAGTTTTCCAGCCAGACCGTTTCCACTTTTCCCATGTCACCTGGTATGTCTCCCAATCCTGTCTACCACTTCCTCTCTCCACAGCTGAAGATGGGCAGAGCAGGGGGCCTTTTTAAAGCTTATTCGCAGACTCAAGATTTCTCTCACCTCTGCAAAGCTGACATAGGAATGGCAAATTCAGAGTATAGGTCTTCACAATATTTTCCAAGCCAATGGAAAAAAGTCAGCTGCTAATCTGCTGCCACACTTCTTAGTGTTGATGATATTGCCCAATTTCACCTTCATTCTTCTTACAATTTATTTGTTCAGATCATTTGCATGCTTCACGTAGTCAGCAAATGTATTGAGCTTATTTTTCATTCATGATCTTTTTCAGCAGCATTTCGATAGTGTCTTTAACTCAGGAAAATGTCAATCACCTGGAGCTGTCAGAGAGGTTGGGGGAAAGTGTGTCTCTGAGTAGTAGCCTTCTGAAGAGGATGGTTTACTTTTGGTGGTTAAGCATTGCCTGGTGTGACTCAGAACAGTATTTTCTCTAAGCTGTGCTGCTGTGTGGCCCTCTGCTGCCTAAGGGTCTGCATGTGCCATTCCCATATTTGATATCCAGTTTTAGAAGAGACTGCCACGGACATGGATCTTGAAGGTCAGTGCAGATGAAAACAAAATCAGAAGGAACGTAAGTCAGGACCATGACACTGGCAGGGCAATCTTCACCTCATTCAGTGCAAAGGAAGATGATGGGCTGAGAAGATGCACACTTCATTGGCCTCTGTTTTCTTTAGGCCTTCCTCTCTCCCAGATGAACTTCTCATGTCTGCCCAGAAAAGCAATCAACCTCCAGAGCTCATGGCTGTCAATGACAGTATTCCAGTTGTCAGTGACAGTGTCTGCCACCAGCCTGTCTCACTTGTAGCTGTCCTTGTAACAGAGTATGGGCACTAAGAAGGCCATCACCCTGTGAACAAGTAACCACACAGAAGGTCTTGGGTACACATCTCTCATCCATCTGACGAATGTGGTTGAGCCAACTCCGATGTCACTGGCTTTGTATATTGATGTAGTTAACACATGCCACGGCAGATGCTGAGCATAAGTCTGAGACAGCGAAAGTGGAAACTAGTCAGCCTTTTCGTCTGGCTAGCCTGTATTGTCACCACTGCAGAGGGGTGTGCTAAGGATGCAGTTTTGCTGCACTAGCAGCTTCATGTTCACTGTCATAATGCTGTTATTCCACACTGTCTTATTCAGTTTTAGCCATAACAGCTGCAGCTTTTGCAATGCCGATGTTGAACCTAGTTAACATTGAGTATGTAACTGCAATTATTTATTATTTTTCCTATCTTTTTAGCTCTGGCTGTAACTATAGTAGGCCGATAGTGGTTTATTGCTTCAGTTTGCTTCATTTTTGCATGTGAAATAAAGCTGTTTGGCAGCTTAGCACCCAGGCTGTTTGTATTCCAATGAAAGGTAGGTAAGACACAAGCTCAGGGCAGGCTTCACGACTGGAGTGCTCTGATGGGCTGAATATTAGGTAATTGTTTAGAATAAAAACCTTAAATATAAAGATGCCCAAAGCAACATGATCTCAGTTTACTGCACTGTAAAGGCAATGGTGTTTTCGTAGTAGCAAGAAAAGTCAGAAGCTTGGATGCATAACATTTCTCCTCAGACTTACAATATGGAATATTGTAAGAATTGCATAGTACGTTATTAATATATATATATATTCAGTAGAAGCCCACTATAACATATTGCCTCATGATTAAATTCCATTAATAGCATCATTCATTTTGTGGTTTCTCATGCCCATGACTTGTTCTTTCTTGGTGACTATTCAACAAGCCTTCCTTTGTTCAGCCTTTGGATTCTGATGTGCTGCCTGGCATTTCTTTCCAATCTATCAGTGAATTAATTGTTAATTAGCAAGTTCCTTTATGTTTAACAGCTTGCTCAACAACTGGGAGAAAATTGAAATGGATAGGAAATATAAAAATGAGAAAAATGTTCAGCTATCTTTGTAACAATTTAGAATTTTTATGATTTATCAATGCAAATCTATATGCTGAAAAAAAGCAAGTATTGCCTGCAAATAGGTGCCCACGAAATATCCAATGTTTCTCATATGGACCTGTATTTGAAGAATTACCACGTACACAAATAGTTGTCAGCACTACCACCAGTAAAGGCCATCTACTTGGGATAAGATAGAGAAAATATTTTGTTGGAGTTGCAAGGGACAAATATAGAACATGTTGGAATCAGGCTAATGACTCTTGTTGATTGTTCTGTACAGTTATTGGAAAAGCAATTTTCCAATTCATTAAAGGTAAAACTGTAATATCTCACACTGCATTGAAGCAACAGATGGAACTCAAGAAAATTTTCCAGTATGGTTACAATGGCTGCAGAAAGCAATAATCCAAATGCTCATGCATGTAGTCAATTGCAAACATTTGCCAAATGTCAATTCAGCGGCGATTCTTGATGAAGGGCTTATGCCCGATATGTCGACTCTCCTGCTCCTTGGATGCTGCCTGACCGACTGTGCTTTTCCAGCACCACACCCTTCAACTCTGACCTCCAGCATCTGCAGTTCTCACTTTCTCCCAAATGTCAATGCAGTCTTCCATTTAACTGCCCAACCACTTTATTAATAGAACTGTAATCTCTTTGTTAATCTATGTATGTTTTGTATTTATTTGTAAATTATAAAAAGCTACTGGTATTGTGCAGTGTTTTTGTCCACTTCTCCCAAAACATGATTTATTTCCCTGCACAGATAGTAAATCAATTCTTACCTGAAGTCTGGAAGGGGATAAATACAACATGAATAAATAGGAGTCTCTTGTGATAGACCTACTATTGTTGACCATCTCACAAAACAGTTTATGTAATGTCATTATTTTTATTTCTTAATCTGGCAGAAATCTATGGGAACAGACAGTGCAAACGCTCTGATGTCAGCGATTTATATTCAAATCCATCCCAGATCCCTCTGAAATGGTCTAGCAAGTCACTCAGTTGTTTTCACTAATCACCTTCTCAAAGTAACCAAGGATATCGCAGATGGGCAATAAGTGCTCACGTGTCACAAATGAATTTTTTTTAAATGACAATTAGAAAAGCCAGGAAAGGAATAAGTTCCCCTGAACTCTGTTTCTCTGCTTGACTGAACCATTTCAGATCAGTGCAGAGTTTGAAAAGTAAAAATCTCACATCAACAATCTTGCATCTGTCAAATTGTAGTTGCTGTACAGATAGAATTAATTCACTTGAAATGGGAAGCATGCTGGGTACACCACCCTAAAGTAATAATGGAAGTGTCGTTGACAGAAAACATTATTCCCACAAGCTTCACCTTTCAGCTGTACCTAAAATGACAGCACTGGTTTCCACCGTTTGGTGATCACTACACGGGGCTCCTGCTCAGTCCTTCCATTAAACGAGGAAGCATACAACTTATTTTCACCTTATTCTTGACAAAGACCAACCACTTTCATTGCATTCTGCTGAAGTGAAAAATGTTGATAATTTAAAAATAGATCCCTTTAATTGTAGCACATTAAATATTTCACTGCACTAAGGATCCCTGTTAACATTCAAGGCAATACAATCAGTAAATCATGTGTAATAAGATGTAATTTATAGAAGATTTGTAGCAGAGGATGCTCACAAAAGCATCAGTTCAACTGATTATTATGAATTTCCCACCTTTGAAAAATGACACCAGTGTCAATGTTTTACGGATTGGGGCCGAGAAGCCTGCTGAGTCCCTTTTGTGGTCATTACTGTCAATTAGGCTGTGTTAGAATCTGTCCCAAATGGTCCCACTTAGATTGGTGGACATTGAAGGACCTGTCACCATGGGATGGTTGTCCCGTGGCAGCATTTGTGGAGAGAAGTCAGAGCTAACTCAGTTCTGAGGAAAGGTCACTCGACCTGAAACATTAACTCTGATTTCTCTCCTCAGATGCTGCCAAACTTGCTGATATTTTCCAGCAATTTTTAAAAGATGACAATGGAAGTTTTTGTCTTTGATTTACAGCATCCACAGTCCTTTCAGTCTTTATTTGGTTATCTAGTGGGCTGCCTAGTATAGTTTCCAGCTTCTCAATAGCTTCTTTTAATTCATTCAGAGGATGTGAGTGTCACTGACTGGGCCAGCATTTATTACCTGTCCTGGTTGTCTTTCAAAAGTTGATGATGAGCTTTCTCTTGAAACACTGTAGCCTATGTGCTGTAGGTAGACCTACAATGTTATTAAGAAATATTTCCAGAGTTTTGACACAATGACACTGGTGATATATTACCAAGTCAGATAGTAAGTGGTTGGAGGAGAACTTGTAGGTGATTGTATTCCCATGTATCTGCTGCTCTTGTCCTTCTATATGGAAGTGATAATGGGTTTGGAAGTTGCTGTCTAAGGATCTTCGATGAATTTCTGCAGTGCATCTTGTAAATGATAAACACTGCTGCTATTGAGTGTTAGTGATGGAGGGAATGAAAGTTTTGTGGATGTGGAGCCAATCAAGCCAGGTGCTTTATCCTGGATGGTGTTGAGCTTCTTGAGTGCTCTTGGAGGTGTATCTATCCAGGATCCAGGCAAGTGGGGAGTATTCCATCATTCCTGAAGTGTGCCTTGTAGATGGGAAGTCAAAAGGTGAGTTGTTTGCTGCAATATCTCTGACTTGCTCTTGCAGCCACTAGTCCAATTCAGTTTCTAGTCAATGGTAACCCACAGGATATTGATAGTTAGGTATTCCATGATGGTAATGCCATTGAATGTCAAGGGACAATGGTTAGATTGTCTCTTGGTGGAAATGTTCATTGCCTGGCACCTGTATTCCTATATCCTATGGTCTTGCTGCTTGATAGCTTTGTTGATGATGACACTTTTCATCACGTTACTGATCACCAAGAATAGACTGATAGGTGGTAATTGTTCAGGTTCGATTTGTTCTTTTTTTTGTGTACATGGGCAATCTTTCAAAAGAAAACCACTATGTGTTTTTCAAGGAAGTAACCAAAAAATTATGAGGGCAGAGGTAGACATTGTTTACATGGAGTTTAGTAAAATCTTTGACAAGGTTCCACATTGGTAGACTAATTAGTAAAGTTAGGTCACATTGGATTCAGGGTGATTTTGCCAACTGTATACAAAATTGGCTTGATTGTAGGAGACAGAAAGTGGTGGTGGAGGGTTGATTTTTCAGACTGGAGGCCTGTGACCAGTGACATTCCACAGTGGACAGTGAGAGAGGTTATCTAAAGATCTTGATCTTGATCAATTGGATCAACAGGCTGTGGAGTGGCAGATAGACTGTAATTTAGATAAATGCAAGGTATTGAATTTTGGTAAAGCAAATAAGGATAGTACTTATACAATTAATGGTGGAGCCCAGATAGTGTTGTTGAACAGAGGGGTTTAAGTAGACCACATTTTGAAATTTGCATCAGTGATAGACTGGTTAAGAATGCGTTCTGCATGCTTGCCTTTATTGCTCAGACTTATGAGTATAGGAGTTGGGACATCATATTGAAGTTGTACAAGATTATGGTGAGGCCTCTCCTGGAGAACTGTGTGCAGTTCCGGTCACCCTGCTACAGGGAGGATATCATTAAATTGGAGAGGGTTCAGACAAGTTTTACCAGGATGTTGTCAGGAATACAGGGTTTGAGTTATAAAAGTAGGCTTGATAGACTGGGACTTTTTTCACTAAACTGTAGGAAGTTGAGGGGTGACATTATAGAGGTTTATAAAAACATGAGGGGCATTGATAAGGTGAATAGCAATGTTTTTTCCCCTAAGTTGGGGGAAATTCAAAACCAGATGGCATATTTTTAAGGAGAAAGGAGAAAATTTTAAAAAGGACATGAGGAGCAACATTTTTACACAGAGAGTGGTATGTGTGTGGAATGAATTGTCAGAGAAGTGGTGGATGCAGGTACAGTTACAATGTTTAAATACATTTGGATAAGTAAATGAATTGGAAAGGTTTGGAGCGATATGGGCCAAACACAGGAAAGTGGGACTAGTTTAGTTTGGGAACATGGTTGACGTGGACTATTTGGACCAAAGGGTCCGTTTCCATGCTGTATAACTCTATGATTCTCTAATGACACAGCAGTCCCATGGTCCAATACAACAGTGGCTACTTTACTTTTAATGTATGATCCCTAGTTCTAGATTTAGTGGCAAGAATCATCCTTTCAACATCCATCTGGTCAAGTCCCCCCAGGATGGGGCGGCACGGTGGCTCCGTGGTTAGCACTGCTGCCTCACAGCACCAGGATTCCAGCCTCGGGCTACTGCCTGTGTGGAGTTTGCACATTCTCCCCGTGTCTGCGTGGGTTTCCTCCGGGTGCTCCCACAGTCCAAAGATGTGCAGGTCAGGTAAATTGTCCATAGTGTTCGGTACATTAGTCAGAGGGAAATGGGTCTGGGTGGGTTGCTCTCCGGAGGGTTGGTGTGGACTTGTTGGGCCGAAGGATCTGTTTTCACACTGTAGGAAATCTAAATCTAAAAAAACTTTTGAGTTTCAATTAAATAATCTCTGATTCTTCTACAGAGGACTTAGGCCTAGCCTGTCTATCCCTTCCTCAGATGACAATCTGCTCATTCCACGAATTACTCGAGTAAACCTTCTCTGAACTGCTTACAATGCGTTAACAGCCTTCCGTAAATATGGTGACCAGTACTGTGCTCCAATTATGGTGTCACTATGCCCTATGTAACTGAAGGAGTGTTTCTCTGTGTTAATGGTAGCCATGGGCACTTACATGTGCCCTAGCTATGCCATTTGGTGGTGGTCATGGGCACTCGCATGGGTCCTAGCTACATCTGCCTCTTTGTTGGTTATGCTGAATAGTCCCTCTTCAGTATTGTTCCCCAACTCTTCCACCATTATATCGATGTCTGCATTGGTGATGCATTCTGTACCTAGGCTGAACTGGAGCAGTTCATCAAATTCGTTAACAACTTCCACCCCGCCCTCAAATTCACTTGATCTATTTTGGACACCTCTCCCTCCCCTTTCTTGACCTCTTTATTTCCATTGGCAGCAACAGTTCAAGGACTGACATTTATTACAAAGCACCAGACTCCCATAGCTATCTGAACTACTTCCCTTCCCACCCTGTAACCTGAAAGTTCTCCATCTCATTCTCACAATTCCTCCATCTCTGTCGCATCCCAGATGTCCTCCTATTTCAAACAATGTTCTTTTCCCCTCTCTGTCGTCCAGACAGCTCTCCACCAGACTGCCTTCATTCCCTGCTCCACTGCTGTAAACTATCCCACACAAACATAATAAACATAGGATCCCCCTTGTCCTCACTTTCCACCCCACCAGCCTCCACATCCAATGTATCATCCTCAAACACTTCTGCGAACTCCAATTGGACCCAACCTTCCGCAACGTCTTCCCTTCCCCACCTCTGTCTGCGTTCCACAAGGTGTTTCCTTTGTCACTCCCTGGTTTGTGCCACACTCCCAACTTCCCCAGTAAGTGAAAAATATGTAACATCTGCCTGTACACCACTCACCTCCATCCAGGGTCCCAAACAGTCTTTTCAGGTGAGAAAGAGGTTCACCTGCATCCTCTCCAACCTAGTCTGCTGCAATCAGTGCTTCCGATTGGTCTTCTCAACATTAGTGAGATCCAATGTGGATTAGATGCCCGTTTGGCTGAGCATCTTTGGCAGGCCCAAAACGGTTAACCTGACCTCCCAGTCACTGCTTATTTCAATTTCCCCTCCCACTCCCCTTCTGACATGACCATCCTTGGCCTCCTCCATTGCGGCAGTGAATCAGATCGCAAATTGGAGGAACACCACCTCATATTCCGTTTGGGCAGCCTACAGCCCAGAGGACTGAACATTGAGTTCTGAATTTCAAATAATCATCCTACCCATTCCCCCACTCCCTATCCAGCCCCACCTCCTCCCTTCTACTCCACTTTCCAACCTTTCCTTCCAGCTACCAACCGGATTCACCCTGCCCTCTACCAATAAGTTATACCCACTACTTGTGTTCACCTACTCTCCCCTCCCCCCTTTATCTGTAGCTCCCCCTACCCCCACATCTAGTCCTGAAGAAGGGTTATATCTGAAACGTTGACTTCTCCACGTCCTGATGCTGCCTGGCTTGCTGTGTTCTTCCAGCCTCCTGTTTATCTACACATCACAGCAAAGGTACACACCAAATAACACCTGCCCATTTAAAAGATTATTTATTTGCTTCAGAGTTAGTTACTTGCCTTAAGATGGCCTTGATGAAGGTCAGATTTGTGATCATTTACTTGACCTTTCTTTGACGCAACATGCCTTTTGTATTGCAGTGGCACTGAAGTATTTAATATAACTTCAGGCAACTAATCTGAGTGCAAATCATTCATGAGACATGATGTGAGATTCCCCACTGCAGCTTACTATTAAACATTTCATTGCCTTTTAGATGTCAGTGAGCACAAAGTGTTGAGGCTCTGCAACAACACACAATGCTGCCTGTTTTTAATGCTTTTTGAGCAATACATCAAATATAACAGCAGCATAACTTCTCTGTGGAAAAACTGTCTGGACATGGGTAGTGACAGCACCAGATTATTAGTTGTTGTTTTGTTACAGATTAAAGAAACAAGTGTTATCAGTTTGATGATTAGCCCAGTCCGATTTCAGGAAAACATTATCCACTCAGAATGCTTACCAGCCTAACTTGTTACTGCCTCTTTAAGCTATAAAACTATTTGCACAGTGGTGTACAGCAAATGTAGAAATAAAGGAACAGTTTGAGGCTTCTTGTGTTGTAGTGGTAGTGTCCCTACCACTGGGATTTAGGAGGCCTAAGTTGAATCCCACCTACTCCAGAGGAGTGTAATAATATGTCTGAACATGTTGATTAGAAAAATACTTCATGGTTGATCCTCAGAGGGACACTGATAAGGACCAGTGTTCTCATGGAAAAAAAGGGCTTTTGTGGCACAGTGGCACACCTCTGAGCCAGAAGGCCCAAGTTCAAGTCCCATCAGCTCCCTAGGTATGTTATAACATCTTCGAACAGGTTGATTAGAAAATTTATGAAAGAAATGGGTGCTAAATGGATCAATAAGATAATTACTGCAAACAAAGAGAAACTTCCCAAAAGGTGATTTGGGAAGCTTGCAGGAATCTTCAGAAACTGGTCCAATGAGTGATAAGATGGACATGGTGGAAATAGAAATAATTGTAGGAGAATTACAACAAGGATTTCTTCCAGTACCACTGAGCAAGAGGATAGCTTGGGAAATTAAAGATTGTCAGATAGTCAATGAATATTAAGGAGGGTGGTAAGGGAATGAAATAGAAAAGATAATGTTTCAAAGCAATTGATACTTTCTCAAAGTATATGCAATGTCATTGAATCAGATGTTACATAATAGAGCCTCCAGGAAGCAAGTTGGCGAATTTGCCCCAAGTTGAGGAGCGATGCTGTGCTACTAATGTAAGAAACATAGGAACATAGGATCAAGAATAGGCCATTCAGGCTCTTCAGCCTACTCCAATGTTGTAGATCATCTATTTCAACACCGTTTTCCTGCACTGTCCGCATGTCCCTCAATGTCATCAATATCTGGAAATCTATGAATTTCTGTGTTGGACATACTCTGTGATTGAGCTTCCACGTTCACCACTGTGTGAATGAAGAAATTCCTCTCCATCCAGATTTTGAATGGCTTGCCCCTTGTTTTGAGACTGAGCTTGTCTGCTTCTAGACTCCTGCAGCTGTGGGGAAACATCTTTTCTGCACCTACCCTGTTGAGACACAAGATTCAATTCCCGCTCTGTTACCTCATCTCAGGTGGTACTACAACTGGAACTAAGTGTCGGTGGGAATAAATCTCTCAGGTTCTGAATTTTTTTTATTACTAGGTAGAGATGGTTGCTGGAAAATATATGAATATTAATAACTTTATGCAGATGATTTGTGAGAATTTGGATCTAATTGGCTGCTGTACTGCTTTCCGTGTCAAGTGACTTTGCATCCTCCATCTGGACTATGCTTGAACTTGAACTAAGCACTTGAGTTGGATTTTACAAATGTGACTTCTTGACCTACTTTTTATCCTTCAATTCTTTCCAAACTCTACTACCCCTACCCTATTCTATAACACATTTTCCAGCCTTCACTCCTCTATTCATTGACTTATTGGCTCCCAGTTGCCTTCAAATTAAAGCAGCAAATGAAAAGTGTTCATTCTTGTGTCTCAATTATATCATGCCATCACCCCTCTCTATCTCTACAAGTTACTCCAGCCTGAAGACTCTCACCTTTCCTGACTTTGTTCCTTTGATTCTAACCTCTTGTATATCATGTCAATATTGACCAAGAATTTGGTAATCTGGGAACCATATTTTGGAATTCTTTCCTTAAGTGACTTTTCTTTTTCTTGTTTCTTACTCTTCCTTTAAGATTTGCCTTAAAACCCATCACTTTGAACAAGAATTTGGTTACTTTCCTAACAGCTCATTTGTTGGTACAACACCTATTTCTTATGCTTTATCTGTGAAATGCTTTGAGGATAATTCTCTTTCTTAAAAGCACAAGTTGATGTTGCAGTGACAATTCAGAAGGCACTGTGACATCCAGTACTTCTTGGTCGATGCAAATTGTGAAACTAGGACAATCATTTTAATTGAATGGTTCTTAGACATAGAGGACGTGTTAACTTCCATCCTGCAAAATGAATGGGTTTTGGTTAGATAAGATGTAAAAATGTTTTAATAATCTGAAACCTGATCCCAAACAACCTCTAACCTGCTGCCTTCTAACTTTAACAATGATGGAAGGAGATTGATCACATGAATATTACAATAAGGCTGCATATCTCATAATTTATCTCATATTTTAGGAAGGTCCCACAAGCTAACCCCTTCCTGACCTCCACCACCAAGTTAGCCCGTCTTCAAAAGTGCCGACTTCCCTCCCCAGCCCCACCCAAACCCAGCATCAGACAACTAGCTGCTCCAAGGTTGCAGCTTCCTCTAGAGGCATCCTCATCCAACCAAAGTTTAGGCTGGTCAATCTGGCTAGCGTGAAGACAAAGAAAGTATTGTCGTATTGTATAGATTCTGAACTGGATAGTGTACCTTTAACACAGTTAGATGACACCACAATATGTGATAGAAGGCACTCACCTTACCTTCTGAAATCAGTTCCATTATTTTTATTTGCATTACTGTATATTTATCCGATGTAGTCAGTAAGTACAGAACCCAGACTGTTTCTGAGATAACAGTGTAAATAGTTAGTGTGGTTAATAAAGTTCTGTTTCAAAAAGAACCCAGTCTTTGTTACATTAGCTAACATAAAACATAAAGCAGGGCATTCAAGCCACATTATACTCGCAGTTGGGTTTGATCCAAGAAGCTGTGTCAGTACCTGGGAAAAGAAGCAGAGAGCTTAAGAGCAGGGAGATTATGCTGGAAGTGTGGAAAATGTTGGTTAGGCACAGCTAGAGTATTGAGTGCAGCTTTGGAATCTATGTTGTAGGAGGAATGTGCTAGTACTGGATGGGATGCAAAGAGGATTTACAAGGATGTTGCTTAGGCTGGAGAATTTCAGGTATGAAGAGAGATTGGACAGACTGGAGTTGTTTTCCTTAGAGCAGAGGAGATTGAGCGGGGACACGATTGAGATTATGAGCAGCATATGTAGTGTGGAGAGGAAGAAACTTCTTCTTTTGATGGAGAGGTCAATGACTAGTGTATAAAGCTAAGCTGAGAGGCAGAATGTTTAGAGGAGATGTGAGAAAACACTTTTTCACCCCAAGGGTGATAAGAATCTGGAACTCACTGCCTGTTAATCAGAAACCCTCATAACATTGAAGAAGTACTTAGATGTGCAGTTTTGATGCCAAGACATACAAGGCAATGGGCCAAGTGCTGGAAAATGGGATTAGGATAATTAGGTGGTTGTTTTTTGACCAGTGTGGATGTGATGGGCTGAAGATCCTTTTTTTTTCTGTAGACCTCTATGACTGTAAGAGAAAGACCATCTTGATGGCTCCATAACACTCAAGGGAACTAGGTTTCCCAACCAGAAATCCTGTTGTATCTCTTAAAAAACAGACGATTGGGGCCATAATCTCATTTCTAAAGACAATGTATTCATTGAAGCTGCCAGTGTGTATTGGGTGTTCTGCATGCAGGTTAATGTTATTCACATACATAATCATACCTTAATGCTGTGTGAATAAAGAAATGCTAATTCAATTAATTCATTTCAAAAAGTTTCAGTTTTAGTTCTGAAAAAGAGTCATATTGAGCTTGAAACATTAACTCCATTTTTCTCTCTCCTTATTTGCTGCCAGACTTGCTGAGTTTCTCCAGCACTTTCTGTTTTTAATTCAGATTTCCAGCATCTGCAGAATTTTGCTTTCATTTAATAATCTGATTTTAGCTGCAGAATTGTTTTGCAACAGGACAGTAACATTTGGCAGTAATGTAACATTGTTCAGTTTTGAAGAATTTCGGTTTTAAATTAGGTATTTAATTTACTTGATAGCAGTCAGTGATCAGGTGCAAGTGCAATATTGAAATAATAGAATATAGAACAATAAAAGATAAAGTCCTCTGTACTTCTGATAGACAATAGGGCTGCTTTCTCATTAGAGAGAGACAGTTAGTTTAATCTGAGGGTCATCACACCCCAGATGAGGTGAGAGGTTGCGAAGGAGCATCCTTCATAGTAACCTCAGCTGATGTGCAATTGAACCCATGTTGTTGGCATCACAAAATAGCAGTCCAGCTAACTGAGCTAACCTCCCCCCAGCATAGAGTCATATCAAGCAATTGGACCCAGCACATACTTTTCTCCCAGTAGTTAACTATAAATTATTCTTTTTTTTAATTAAGAACTTTATCCCAACTATTTAATTACTTGAGGAAATTCCCTGATTCCCAAGGATTACGTATTATCCCAAAACATTCATGTATCTTTATATTTCATTATTGGTTTATGATTTCATTTCCTTCTCCCAAATTCAATATCACAGCAAGTCTTCCTTATGTTGTATTTAATTATTTTAGGTATAGATTACACCTATACCTAAACCATACATTTTCCAAATAGGTTTGAAAAGTGTGGTGTTGGAAAAGCACAGCTGTTCATGCTGCCTGACCTGCTGTGCTTGTCCAGCGCCACACTTTTCAACTCTGAACTCCAGTACCTGCAGTCCTCACTTTCTCCATTTTCCTACCAATACCCAGCAGTTCATTTCAAAGAAAATATTTGTAATAGCTGCAATTGTTTTTGCTGGAATTGTGTTCCTTTTTTTATTTTTTTATTATTCATTTGTGGGATGTGAGTGTCACTGGCTGGGCCAGCATTTATTACTTTTCCCAGTTGCCCTTGAGAAGGTGGTGGTGAGCTGCCTACTTGAACCACTGCAATCCAACTGCACTGGGTTGATCTACAATACTGTTCAAGAGTGAATTCCAGAATTTTGACCCAGCGACAGTGAAGAGATGTGGATATGTGTCCAAGTTAGGATGGTAAGTGACTTTCAAATGGTGACATTCCAATGTATTAATTGCCCTTGTCCTTCTAGATGGAAGTGGTTATTGGTTTGGAAGGTGCTGTCTGAGGATCTTTGGTGAATTTCCATAGTGCATCTTGTAGATAGTGCACACTGCTGCTACTTAATGTTGCTGGTGAAGGGAGTGAATGTTTGTGGATGTGGTACCAATCAAGTGAGCTGCTTTGTCCTGGATTGTGCCAAGGTTCCTGGGTGTTATTGGTGCTGCACTCATCCAGGCAAGTGGGAAGTATTCCATCACCCTCCTGATTGTGCCTTGTAGATAATAGACAGGCTTTGGGGAGTCAGAAGGGAAGTTACTTATTGCAGTATTCCTAGCCTCACATTTTGTCTTTATTTGTTAATACAATGTTAATGATGTGGAGAAGTTTGAATTGTTGCTGTCACTTGTTGCTTTGAGAGAGTGGTGTTTGGCCTCCTTGAAACATTGCAATCTTGTTGTGATGCTAATCCCATGATGGGTGCTGGGTAGCAAATTCTTGTATTTTGACCCAGCGATGATGTAGGAGCTGTGATATACGTCCATGTTAGGATAACCTGAACCTTAGAAATTGTAGTTTTTTGATCATATTGCAGCACTTGTCCTTGTTGGTGATAAAGGTTGTGGAATCAGAGAGTTTTGTCAAAGTCCACTACTCTGTTGACAGGAGAGAGGATGTTGTACTCTGACCCCTAATTTTGCTGGATATGTACTGAACTAATTCAGCTAAATTGGTCCACAGCTGGTATGTTATAAACTCCATTTGGGTTGAATTTAATGTTTTGGGAAAAAGCTTTGCCTGTAATGTCTTAACAATACACATTTATTCCATCGTGACATCTCTCCTTCTCATTTCAATGATTCTTTTAGCCTCTCTAAGTGAGGTTGTTAAGGGTTATTTGATGGGGGGTTGTGATATTATGTACTTGTGTGACCAGTTGAGACTGTCCATTTTTAATCACTGAAGTCTTTAAAGCTCAGAAGAAAAGACTTTTATCACTATAATTATAGCCTGAAATTAAGTTCAGGTTCTATAGGGTGCTGAACTTTATGGGGTTGAGGGTGTGGGGTACCGCTATTTGCTCTACCAAAGGATAGTTGGTGTCACACTGCCTGACTCTGTACAAGGCCATCACATGGCCACAGCACTCTGCGGCTAACTTTAAGCAAGTGAGGTTTGGACTTCCATCCCTTAGTTCTGTCCTTGAGATCTGCTGGCCTGTATGATAATCTGTCTGCTCTGGGTAGTCTTGGCAGGACCACAGCACACTAATAGAAATTATGGGACTGAAAGGAAGCTGTGAAGAAGGGCAATTGATCCCAGAGAATGCAAACCAAGATGGATCCATAACAGATGGAGAAATTTGATTACAATAAAAATCTGAAGTGAAAAGCTAACTGCTTTTCACGGTAACCGCTGTTGATTGTCATTAATACGTATCTGTTTCACTAATAGCCTTTTGGGAAGGAAATCTACCATCCTTACTTGGCTGGCCTATATGTGACTCCAGAACCAAAACAATGAGGCAGAGTCTTAAGTGGAAGTGAGCAATAATTGCTGGCCTGGCCAGTGATACCCCCATTCCATAAACAAATAAAGTAAAATCAGGTTTGGTATAATCTGAAAGATCATTTACATTATTTCATAAAGCAGAGTGGACTCAGTTATGTGTAAGCTGACAGTGTAGACTTAATATTTGACATGTGTGCTTTTATATTATTAGCCTGCTACATTATGTGGAATATTAAGAGCCTGAGATGATTTAGAGGCACCATAAATCCAATGTTTTAATCATTTCTGATATCATCCTTTGATAAACGATTTTTGCCCTGCAGTGAGCAGCTGACAAATGACTATTGGGTTGTGTATGTGCCACGACGATGAATGATTCTTGGTATTGTACGAACATTCTCGTACTTCTTTGAGCTTTGTAATTTGACAGAATAACAGTTTTGTAGCTGTTGGATGATGTAAAGTGTATCTGTGCTATGTTTGGTATAAAGGGAATTCTGCACTCAGGAGATCAAAGTTGCTTCTGTTGCTTGTGCTGGAAAGACAACAACCTCTCAGCTTGCAGGTTTATTGGAAAGAAAGCAAAATGAAAATGAAGCATTAAATTTTTCTAGCGAAGCTAAAACATGTCCTGACACAGAACATGTTGGGAGAAGCATATTAAGTCCTTTGTTTTGCACATCTGATTTTCATTCTCCAATCCAACCTTGCAACTTCAATGTTAATGTGCATTAGTGTTCATGGAAGCATAACTTTGCAAACGTTGCATTACATTTATTTTATTAAAATGTATCTGCCACCTTTCCTCTACTTTTGTGTAATTGCTGAAGTGTAGCCCAGGTTTAACATTTCATCTGAAAGACATGATTTGGTGATGCCAGTGTTAAACAGGGGTATACAAAGTTAAAAATCACACACCACCAGATTATAGTCCAATAGGTGTATTTGGAAGCACTAGCTTTCGGAGCGCTGCTCCTGCATCAGGTGGTTGTGGAGTATATGATTGTAAGAAACAGAATTTATAGCAAATGTTTACAGTGTGATGTAACTGAAATTATACATTGAAAAGACCTGGATTGTTTGTTAAGTCTTTCAACTTTTAGAATGAACATGTTGGTTTCAGTTCTTTCATATATAAATCACAGAATTTTATTAAAGTTACATTCTCAATTGGTGTCAGGTCAGTCCAGATAATGCATTTAAGGTGTGAGGTGCCCTGTGTGAGACTGTCTGTGACACAATGTTCAGACTGATTGTAATCTATAAAACAGATTTACAGAATCTTACATGGATCCATGCAGTTTTTGAGCAAAATAAAGTATAATTCTGCAAGTACAAATTCACCCCACAAACTTGTGTGTGTGTTTGGTGTGGGGGGTTTATGAGTGTCTGTGAGAGAGGGTGTCTGTGTGAGTGTGACTGTAACGGGGAATAAGTCTGTGAGAAGGTGTGAATGTGCATGTGAGTGTGGGAGTGTATGTGTGAGTGAATGAGAGAGAGCTTGTGTATGAGAGGATCTGCGTGAGTGTATCTGTAGGAGTGTGTGGGTATAGGAATGTGTGTGTGCGCATCTGTCTGTGTGTGTGCACGTCTGTGTGTGTAGTGCAGTGGGGTCACCTGTAGTGTGACATAAACCCAAGGTCCCGGTTGAGGCCACCCCATGGGTACTGAACTCGGCCACTTTGCATTTTTGCCTGTCCCGAAGTCCACCTTGGAGGATGGTCTCCCGAAGGGTTGAGGTCAAATATCCCAGATCGCTGGAGTGTTCTCCAACTGGGAGGGAACACTCCTGTCTGTTGATTGTTGTGCAGTGTCCATTCATCCGTTGCCGTAGCCTTTGCTTGGTCTTGCCAATGTACCATGCCTCAGGGCATCCTTGTCTGCAGCGTATGAGATAGACAATGTTGGCTGAGTTGCATGAGTACCTGCTACGTACATGGAAGGACATGTAATGGTGGCATCCGTGTCAACGCTGACATGTCTTGCAGCATCCACTGTGTCAAGGCATCTGAAGGATGACATTTTCAACACTGGAGCACTCCTCTGTACTATACCAGAAGTACTGAATTCCAGAGGTGAGGTGGAAGTGACACCCTTGACATCAAGCTGCATTTGACCAAGTGTAGCATCAAGGAGCCCTAGTCAAACTGAAATCAATGGATATCAGGGGGCAAACTGGTTAGTGTCTTATCTGTCACAGAGGAAGATGGTTGTGGTTGTTGAAAGTCCGTTTTCTCAACTCCAGACTTCCTTCCTGTACTATCCTAGGCCCAACCTCCTTCAGCTGCTTTATTAATATCCTTCCCTGCATCATAAGATCAGAAGTGGGGATGTTCACTGATGATTGAATAATGTTCAGCATCATTTGTAACTCCTCAGATACTGAAGCAGTCCATATTCAAATGCAACAATATTTGGACAATCTCCAGGCTTGGGCTGACAAGTGGCGAGTAGCATTTGTGCCAAACAGTACCAGGTTATAATCATCTGTAGTAAGAGACAATCTGACCCCAACACTTGATATTCATTGGCATTACCAGCACTGAATCTCCCATTATCAACATCCTGAGGATTACCATTGACTAAAACTCAACTGGACTAGCCATATAAATATTGTGACTACAAGAGCAGGGCAGAGGCGAGGAAATCTGCAGCAAAAAACTCCCTCCTGATTCCCTGAAGCCCGTCCATTATCTACAAGGCACAAGTCGGGAGTGTGATGGAATACTTCCCACTTTCCTGGATGAGTGCAGCTTCACCAACACTCAAGAAGCTTCATACCATTCAGGACAAAGCAGCCTACTTGATTGACACTACATCCACAAACATCCACTCCCTCCACCACTGACTTTTCGTAGCAGCAGTGTGCAGTATCGACAAGATGCACTCCAGCAATTCACTAAAGCTCCTTAGGCAACATCATCCAAACTCACGACTATTACCATCTAAAAGGACAAGGACTCCAGACACATGAGAACACCCCTACCTGCAAATTTCCCTCCAAGCCACTTACCATCCTGATTTAGAAATATATTGCTTTTTCTTCATTGTTGCTGGCTCAAAATCCTAGAAATACTTTCCTAATGGCATTGTGGGTCGACCTAGAACACATGGACTGCAGCAATTCAAAAAGACAGGTCACCACACCTTCTCAAGGGCAACTAGGGATGGGCAATAAATCTGAACAGCCAGTGATCCCATGATCTAATTAAAAAAAGTTATGCGTGAACTTTGTATTCACAAAGCTCTAGTGATATCTCACAATCAATGGCTGTGGAGGCTCCATTGATAAGTCACAAACATAATAAAATGGCCAATAAAACAAGGAATTAGAAAGTATGTGAAGTCTGTTGTTCCTGTGAGTCAACATCTTGAGATATCTCCTGGCATAATATCCCTGTTCACCAGATCTCTTATTTTTGAAACTGTGCTAAATCTCTATCTCATGTTGTTACTCAGAAATAAATCAAATATATTTTTACAAGGCCAGAGACTGGTGAACCTGTGGAATTCTCAGCAACAGAAAATGATTGAGGGCAAAACACTGAAAGTAAGCAGGAACAGGATACTGAACTGCATGATCAGCCATGATCATATTGAATGTCAGAGGGGGCTTGAAAGGCTGAATGGTCTACTCCTGCACCAATTTTCTATGCTTCTACATTTCTACCTGTAGGTCAACAAAAGTGTTGCTAAATCTGATGTACGTTATCTAGTCTTCCCAGGAAAAGTAACTCAAAATCTTGCCTCATCGGTAAATATATTCATGTCACAATCAGCCACATAGGCTTCTTCCGCGACACAACATTTTAGGTTTAGGTAAAGGTCAGGTTTTGTCCCTGATTCAACTTTTCTACAACATTGTTTTTGGACTCAAATAATTATATTTCTCTAAAGAATGCTATGTTGCTGTATTTGAACCGCATCCAGTTTGGAATTTGAGGGAATGCAATGCTGCTGCCGCTTTCAGATCAATGTGGAATGGTATGTCTGATACGTACCTTGAAGTCAGGTGACGAGAAGTTTCCTAAGGGGAATGGTTTGAATTCCTTTGTAAATGGATTGGTGCAGCAGGATGCTGGCGGTTAGAAGTGCTTTTCATAATGCCTGAAATTGACACATTGTGGTGCACCTACATGTAGAGTTCAAAAATTAAACAGATTTTACAACAGTTAAAAATAAAATATGTGGGGATCTGTGAAAGCTGAGGGTAATATGACAAAGATTGCAGCTCTTAGTCCCAGGTGGTTATCCAATGTAAGCAACAAAGACTATTTCCAATGTTCAGACTTACACATGTACAACTTTGATAACCTCAATTAGTATCAAAGTACGCAAAACCAATTAAATGCTTCGAAGTCTAATTACTGGTACAGGAAGTATGGAAATCCCAAGATTCCAGAACCAGCAATGAGTAGTCTGTGTTTTAAATATTGGCCTGGATAACACTTGAATAATGCCATCAAGCGGTGAGGTCAGCTGGGGCCTCATGCAAAAGACAGCACCTCCAATTGCATAGCTCTACCTTGGCAAGTATTCTCTTGATCACCAATATTGTCATTATTTTTTCTCAATTCATAGGATGGGTTATCATCGGCTAGGCCAGTGTATATTGCCATCCCTAATTGCCCAGAGGGCAGTTAAGAGTCAACCAAATTATGGTGGGTCTGGAGTCACATATGGGCCAGAACAGGTAAGGATGGCAGTTTCCTTTCCTAAGAGACATTAGTGAACCAGATGGGTTTTTCCAACAATTGACAATAAATTTATGGTCATCTTCAGACTCTTAATTCTGGATTTTTATTGAGTTCAAATTCCACCATCTTCCATGGTAGATTCGACACCATTACCATGGTCTCTTCTGGTTTCTCTAGATTAACAGTCCAGTCATAATACTAGGCCATGTTATGAAGTTGTAGCTGTACTATACCTTTAAGTGAGTTTAAAGGCTGGCAAGGATTTAGCAAGTATACAGAGTACTGGAAAATTTAAAATGTACCATTTAGTTGAAAAGCTTAGCAGTAGCTGGGTTGCTATTAGACAAAAACAAATTCAAATTTGGTCAATCAGTTTAAATTATGCCCCAAGATACCAAACTCCAATCAAGTTTGAATTTAGTATTTTAATAAGATTAAAACCAATGAAATGATCCAATGTTTTGGGATATAAATCCGGAAAAATTGAACAGGTGAGGGAGAACTGCCAAGCCACCAACAAGTAGAGTCTGCCAGCAGAACAGTTCTCAGAGAGGTACCTATGAGTTTATGCAGCAGAGCATCAAAGCCGACCTGGAGAGAGAATCCACAGAGGAAAATCTACAGAGGACACTCAGCAAAGCTGACTGGGTTTGAAATGTGATGTTTCTTCTTGTAAATCATAATTGGGATTTTTATCAGTCTAGTATTGTAGAGTGGGAGGTAAAAGATAGATTTAAGAGAAGGGAGTTTTAATAGTTGTTAGTTACTATACTCTGTTAGACTTAAAGAATAAAGTTGTTAATTTTTACTTTAATTATTTCCCTCTGGGATAGTTCTTCGCTTCTCAAATTCTAACAGATTACAGCAGGGGATGAATCTTTTCTGTGTAGCTACATTACATTAGAGGAGGGTTTTACCCCATGTCGTAACAGTCTGGGGTCTCGTCACCAGTATTTGAACAGTTTGGGTTATGGATTCATGACTTGAAAAGATTTAGACAGTTCCAGTCTGAGATTTGGACAGATTTAAATAGATTTGTGGTACGAAAAAGCCCAATAGATTTAAACACTTGCAGGTTAGTGTTCTAGATCTTGAAATAAAATGTAGGTGAGTCAGTGTGTTTAATTTAGGTGACTTGTGGTTGATTAAATTATAAGTGAGAGAAATGCCTCTTAAAATTGCTAAAGAGGTTCTGGGATTTGAAGGTGATTCTCATATTTGCCAAGGAGGTTTAGAAGGGGAAAAAAAGGCCATTCTTCTGGAATTAGCAAAGAAGTGAGATTTAGCTTTAACCAAGGACAAAAGTAAAGCTGAAATTGTAAGGGAATTACTCAAACACTTAGGTGTATCAGAGAAACAGACAAGTGCAGTAGAGGTAGAAAAACGTAAATTACAATTGAGGAAAATGGAATTAGAAGATAAACAATGGGAGAGAGGAAAATAAAGAGAGAGAAGGTTCTTAGCTGAAGAAAGAGAGAGAGAAAGAAAGAAGAAGAAAGGGAGAGAGAGAGAAGAAAGGGAGAGACAAAAAGAGAGAGAATTTGAATTTGAGAAGTTGCAACTTAGTCAGCAAAGTCAAATTAACAGGATGGATGTTAAAATATGTCAAAACTCTGCCACATTTTGAAGAGAAAGATTTGGAAGCCTTCTTTATTTCATTCGAAAAATTGGCAAGACAGACGGAATGGTCCGAGGATTTACCAGATTAAACTAGTAGACAGAGCTAGTGAGGTATTTGATGCACTGTGTGATGAGGGTTCAAGAGATTACGAAGAGGTCAAACAAACTATTTTAAGTGCTTATGAATTGGTACCAGAAGCATATAAACAGCAGTTCAGAAACTTAAAGAAGGAACCAGGTCAGATTGAGGTTGAATTCGAAAGAATTAAACATAGTTATTTTGATAGATGGGTACATGCTTTAAAAATAGATTGGACCTTTGAGGCTCTAAGAGACATTATTCTGCTGGAGAAGTTTAAAAACTCACTTCCAGAGGTGGTAGGGAATCATGCGGAGGAACAGAAAGTTCAGGAAGTGAGAAAGGCAGCAGAATTAGCAGATGAGTACATCTTGGTGCATAAGACAAGCTTCCGGCTAGAATTTCATCCTGTGAGGGATAGAAGTTGGGAGAAGGGGTGATCCTACACTATGAAACCAAGAATAGAGAACAATAGTAAGAGCTTACCACAGGTTAAAGAAGCCCAAGAGCGTGGAAAGGAGTGAAAGATCTCAAGTGTTTTCAATGTAATGGAGTGGGACACAGAAAATTACAATGCCGATGGTTTCAGAAGACCACTTGGGAAAGGTGTTTTTACTGACAGAAATTGGTATACATAAAGTCATAGTGTTGGTTGTTAAAGAAAGGCACTGTGAGAAAAGATGTGGTAAAAGAAGCTAAGCTAGTGGCATGAGTGAAAGGAAATCCCAAGAATAGCCGATCGGAGAATGCTCAGCTTCGGCAGGGGCTGGATATGGAGTTACTACCTGATCTCTATAAGGAATTTGCCTCTGTGGGTTAAAGTTTACTCAGAAAGAACAGGGGGAGAAGGACAAGAAGTTATAATTCTGACAGATACAGGGTTTAACCAGTTGCTGATAGTAAGAGATGAGCGAATTTGCACTCTTTCTGATCTGTTACTCGAGAGTGTAGTAATTTATGATTTGGAGGAGCGTCGCTCCGAAAGCTAGTGTGCTTCCAATTAAACCTGTTGGACTATAACCTGGTGTTGTGTGATTTTTAACGTGGTAATTTATGGGATAGATGGACAGAAATGTAGCATTCCCCTTTGTGAGATCAGGTTGGAGTGCCAACTCAAGACTAGGGAAGTTGTGGGAGTGATTGACAGAGTGTCAGTTCCAGGAATCCAGTTTGTTCTTGAGAATGATTTAGTAGGGTCCAAGGTGGGGGTGACATCTCTTATTGTGGAGAAGCCAGGGAAGAGCAAGAAGTCAGAGGAGTTAAAACAAAAATAGCCTGGTATTTTCCCAGACTGCGTTGGAACAAGATCCAACTATCATAAGTCACAGCACAAAGTAAAAACTAAAGAGAGAGATGAAGGAGTTGAGGTTCATTTAACAGACACCCTGTTTGACGTAATGGTGCAGGAAAAACCTGAACAGGCAGAGGGTTGGACAGAAGTGTTTAATCCTGAAAGGCTGAGGGACTTGCAACAGCAAAAGAAGACAATAAAAGATTTATATATTAATGCGTACTCTGAAAAGGAGGCAGAGGATATTCCTGAGGGTTATTATCTAAAAGATAAAATCCTAAAACAGAAATGGGGACCACGGCAGGTTCGTGCAGAGAAGAAATGGGCCTAAGTGCACCAGAATGTGTTGCTGGTAGTACTCAGACAGGAGGTGTTACGAGATAACACATGAACTAGCTGTAGGAAGTCACCTAGGAGTATGGAAGATTCAGGCTAAGGTATAAAAACATTTTTATTGGCCTGGAATGCACAAGGATGTGATTAACATTCACCGTACATGTCATACATGCCAAATGGTAGGTAAGCAACAAGCGGTAATAGACCAGCACCTTTGTTGCCAATTCCTGCATTTGAAGAACCTTTCACGTGGGTTATAATTGATTGTGTAGATCCCCTCCCGAGAATTAAAAGTTTGAACCAGTACTTGTTAACCATAATGGATGTGTCTACCAGATTTTTGGAGGCAATTCCATTATGTAGTATCAAGACAAAAGGGTGGTAGAGGCTTTAGTAGCTTTCTTCACATGGTATGGGCTACCCAGAGAGATTCAGTTGGGCCAAGGGTCAAATTTTACTGCTAGGCTGTTTAAGGAGGATTTGGATATCTTAGGTATACAGCACTTTAAATGCAGTGCATATCATCCTGAATCCCAGGGAGCTTTAGAAAGGTGGCATCAGACCTTGAAGACCACGTTGAGAGCATACTGTCATGCTTACCCGAATGGCTGGGATAAAGGTATCCCATTCGTATTGTTTGCCATTAGAAATGTCCCAAATGAATCTACTCAGTTCACTCCCTTCAAGTTAATATTTGGGCATGAAGTGAGACACCCTTTGAAATGAATTAAAGAAAAACTGACAGGACTAAAGTCAGAGATGTCATACTTGGATTATGTATCGGGGCTGCGGGAGAGATTAAATCAAGTAGGTGAGTTAGCTACACACCACTTAAAGAGGGCACAGCATAAAATGAAGCAGGTGGCAGATAAAAGCTCTGACACTCAGACATTTTCCCGAGGGATTACGTGTTAGTACTGTTACCAGTGATAGGAGATCCCTTCAAAGCCAGGTTTAGTGTTCTCTATCAAATTGAGAAAAAGTTGAATCAGGTGAACTATCTAGTAAAGATGCCAGATAGAAAAAAATGGTGTTGGGTATGTCATGTGAGCATGTTGGAACCTTATAATACTGGAGAGAAAGAAGTGGAAAAACAGGTGTTAGTTACTGCCCCACAGAGTGAGGAATCAAATCCAGATGATGTGGACTTTGATGTGCCTCAAAATAGATTTAAAAATGAAGAAGTTCTTGAGGAGTGGGATGGATTAGTAAACTATGTGTCTCATGAGTATAGAATGAGGACAAATGTAAAAATCAGATGGGGAAGACTAATGCTATTGTACATGAAGTAGAAGTAGGAAATACTGCTATGATAAAACAACACCCCTATTAGCTTAATCCTTTCAAAGCCAGAAAGGTCCAGAAGGAGGTCGAGTCCATGCTCGACGAGGATGTCGTCGAACCGAGCCAGAGTGAATGGAGTTTTCTGATCATCTTATTTACCAAACTGGACAGGACTCAACGAATTTGCATTATTGGAAGGTCAACGCCATACAAAATTGGACTCATATCCAATTCCGAGATTGGAAGACTATATTGAGAAAATCGGATAAGTCAGTTACGTCACCAAGTTGAACTTACTGCTTAGTTACTAGTAGGTACCTTTATCACAGATGGGGAAAGAAATTTCTGTGTTTATAACCCTTAATGGGCTATATCAATTTAAAGTGATGCCCTTTGGAAAGAAGAACACATCAGCAACGTTCCAAAGACTCATGAACAGAATTGTGGTGGGGTTAACAAAATGTGCAGTGTATTTGGAAGATATAGTGATCTTTAGTAAGTCCTGGAAAGATCACATGGTACGGTTGGCAGAGCTCTTTGAAAGACTACGAGAAGCAAAACTGGTAATAAACTTAAAACTGAATTTGTGAAACCAGAGATGACGTGCTTGGAACATAACATCGATCATGGAAGGTTGACCCACCAAATGCGAAGACAAAGGCCATCGAGGAATTTTCACGACCAAGCTCGAAGAAAGAGGTGCTTCGATTCTTGGGACTAAGCGGATTCTGTCAGAAGTTTGTTCCAAACTTCAGCAGTGTAGTGGCACCATTAACCGATTTGCTGAAGAAGAACACAAAGTTTCGGTGGGCAGAACAATGCGAGGTGGTCTTCGACCATTTGAAAGCAATATTAACCACCGCACCAGTTTTAGCTACACCAAACTTTTGAAAACCTTTTAAAGTTGCCATCAATGCTAGTGACGTAAGAGTTGAAGCTGTACTGCTAGAGGAAGATGATGATGGGATTGAACTGCCAGTTGGTCACTTTTCAAAGAAACTCAACATCCACCAGAGGAAATACTCCATGATTGAAAAAGAATGATTGAGTTTGGTACTGGCCTTACAACATTTTAATGTGTATGTCACAAACAATGTGCCAGAGACAGTTGTGTACACAGGTCATAATCCTCTTACATTCTTAGAATGTTTTAAAGACAAGAATATGAGACTATTACATTGGAGTCTTATGTTACAAACTTTTAATTTAAAAATCATACATGTTGCGGGTCATAAGAATGTAAATCGCAGATACGTTATCGCGGACTTAACTGATAAAATTTAGATGAGATTTGTCTTTATCCAATGTATATATGGGAAGAACTTACGCTGAGCTTAGATTAAAGTTATCTGTATGTTTTAGTAATGTGTTTAAAGAATAGGAAAAAAACAAGAAACCATCTGATGATTGATTATTTCTTAAGGGGGGAGGTGTTATGAAGTTGTAGGTGTACTGTACCTTTAAGAGAGTTGAAAGGCTGGCAAGGACTTAGTAAGCACACAGAATACTAGAAAATTTAAAATGTAACATTTAGTCAAATAGCTAGCAGTAGCTGGGTTGCTCTGAGACAAAAACAAAATTCAAATTCAGCCAATCAGTTTAAATTATGCCCCAAGATACCAAACTCCAATCAAGTTTGATAAGATTAAAACCAATGAAATGATCCAATATTTTGGGGTATAAAACAGGAAAAAAATTGAACAGTTGAAGGAGAACTGCCAAGCCACCGACTAGTACAGACTGCCAACAGAACAGTTCTCTGAGAGGTATCTGTCTGTAACTTTGGGCAGCAGAACATCGAGGTTGACCTGGAGAGAGAATCCACAGAGGAAAATCTACAGAGGACACTCAGCAAAGCTGACTGGGTTTGAAATGTGATTTTTCTTCTTGTAAATTGTAATCGAGATTTTTATCAGTCTAGTATTGTAGAGTAGAAGGTAAAAGATAGTTTAAGATAAAGGAGTTATAAATAGTTGTTAGTTGTTACTATGCTCTGTTAGACTTAAAGAATAAAGTTGTTAATTTAACTTTAATATTTCCCTCTGGGATAGTTATTTGCCTCGAATTTTAACAGATTACAGCACAGGGTGAATCTTTTCTGTGTGCCTGGTTTAAATTAGCAGAGGGGGTTACCCTGTGTCGTAACAGCCATTACCTACTCTTCCTTTACCTGTTATACCTGCCCTAATATATACAGTAACGTGATGTATTGATCTTCCTTTCTGGCATAATTTATTCCAGTATATTTTACTTATACTCAGTTCCTGTCATGTAATTTCTTCTAAATCTACCAGTTTATTTTCCATGTTCTGCATATTGCAACAAATATAACTTTCTAAGTTACCCTTCCTTAGTTTGTTTCTTGGTCCAATTTATCACTTTGTCCATTTAACTTCGTCTATTCCTCGTTTACAACTGATCAAATTAACTTTACTTCTCTATTACCTTTATTTCTTTTGCATTTTATTCTTTTGCCTAAGTTCCTTTACTTATAGGTATTATTGTTTCATCTATTTCTATCTTCTCAATGGCTGTTTTGCTTGCTTCTAATTTCCTACCTTCTTTTCCTTTCTGTTTTCAATATTTCTTCACTTTCTACATTTATGTGTTTTGTTGGTTGATCGGCTCCATTCCTGTTCATGAATTACCCATCCTGGGAGAATCATTATCTTGGTCTCCAGAATTGCTGCTAACACCCATTATATTGTAATTTTTACTTGACGGCACTATTTCTGCCCACTATTTCTTCAATCTTTCCAACTTACAATGTGACTAGGAGACTAATCTGGAAATCATCACCCTCAAAAGCCTTATTTTAAGTTTACTTCCTGATATCATTGTGTCATACAGCACAGAAACAGACAACTCTTGTCCATGCCAAATAATTTTCACAAACTAAACTAGTTTCACTGGTCTGTGTTTGGCCCACATTCCTCTAAACCTCTCCTATTCATGTACCTGTCCAAATATCTTTTAAATGTTGTAACTGCACATGCACCGACTGCTTCTTCTGGCAGTTCATTCCAAATACAGACCATCCTTTGTGTCCCTTTTAATACTTTCTCCTTTCACCTTAAACCTATTCCCTCTAGTTTTGCACCCCTCAACCCTAGGGAAAAGTCCTTTGCTATTTATCTTATCCAAGACCCTCATGATTTTATAAACTTCTATAAGGTCATTCCTCAAGCTCCTTTGGCAGTGCATCCAAATCTTTCATGCTGAGGTTACCTGGAAATGCTTACTACTGAACATTGGAGTATGATTAAAATTGTATTCTCCATTAATTCAAATTTCACATTAGGGTAGTCTAAATGCTCCCTGGCAGAGAAAATAAGAAAAGCAGCATCTAAATACCAAATAATAACCAGAAGAATGCTGTAAATCAGAAACAAAAACAGCAGTTGCTGGAAAAGCTCAGAATGGGTCACCGGACCCCAAACATTAACTTTGATTTTTCTTCATAGTTGCAGCCAGACCTGCTGGGCTTTTCCAGCAACTTCTGCTTTTGTAGCATCTAAAAACCATTGTAATCAATTTGTCCAATACAAAATCTGTATAATTTTAATAAAGTGTTTTTCACAGTATGTTTGGATGCTTAAACAAAAGGAATGGCAGCAAAGTACTAATGTTTTGGAGTTAATATGTTGGCAACAGACATGCAAATGCCATCCTCTGATATATTATTACAAGTGAATTTACATTTTATCAATCATTTGTGAATCAGTTTTATTTCAGAATTGGCAAATGTTGCTGTGTACATTTTAGAATATGAACCGATTTTACTTCAGAATTGTGACAGATTATTGAACGCATGCTGTAATGGACACATTCTTCAAGTCAGCAAAGATAGTGGGTAGCTGGACCATTCAGAAAGGTTGTAGGTCAGATTATCAGTTTAAGCAGAGTTGGCCAGGGGCTTTCAATAGGCTTTCGCACAGCTGAGAGAAAAATCTGGCAAGGGCTAATGCATCTGACTGACATTGAGCATACAAATTACAACTCCCAGCACCACTGATAGTGCACAAGTATAAGAACATATGAATTAGGAGCAGCAATAGGCAATTCAGCCCTTTAAGCCTGCTCCAACATTTATAACGATCATGGCTGGTTTAATCACGGCCTCTACTCCACTTTGCTGCCCACTCTCCATAATCCTTCAGCCACTACTAATTAAAAATCTGTTTATCTTCTCCTTAAACTTACTCAGTGTACCAGCATCCAGATCATGGCTGGTTTAATCACGGCCTCTACTCCACTTTGCTGCCCACTCTCCATAATCCTTCAGCCACTACTAATTAAAAAATCTGTTTATCTTCTCCTTAAACTTACTCAGTGTACCAGCATCCATCACACTCTGGGATAGTGAATTTCACAGATTCACAACCCCTTGCAAAAAGTAATTTCTCCTCATCTCTGTTTTAATTCTGCTAGCCCTTATCCTAAAACTATCACCTTTCGTTCTGGATTGTTCCACATGACGAAATTTCCTCTCTCTCTCAACTTTGTCAATCCCGTTTAACATCTACATACCTCAATTAGATCATCTTTTTTTCTTCTAAATGCCAGAAAACATAGACCTAAATTATTACTCTGTCTTCCCTCACCTTTGGAATAAGTATGAGTGTTGAATTTTCAGATCAACTTGTAAATTAGCAATTTCTTCTTGTCTACGATCACACATGAAAAATGTCTCAATATAGATACTGGTGGATACAGTCTGCATTAGTCGGTCAAGCAGCATCTGAGGAGCAGGAGAATCGACATTTCGGACATGAGCCCTTCATCAGAAGTGTCGGATGGGGGGAAGGCAGCTGAGAGATAAATAGGAGGGTAGGGTTTGGGGCTGGGTGGAAGGTAGCTGGAAAGGCAATAGATAGATATAGGTTGGGGGGATGATGGTGATAGGTCAGAGGGGAGGGTGGAGCGGATAAGTAGGAAGGAAGATGGGCAGGTAGGACTGTTCAAGAGCATAGTGCTGAGTTGGAGGGTTGGATCTGGGATGAGGTGGGGGAAGGGGAGATGAGGAAACTGGTGAAATCGATGTTGATGCCATGTGGTTGGAGGGTTCCAAGGCGGAAGATGAGACATTCTTCCTCCAGACGTGGGTGGCTTGGATTTGACAGTGGAGGAGGCCCAGGACTTGCATGTCCTTGGCGGAGTGGGCTCAACTCCCGGCACCTTGCCTTGCTGCCGCAAGATGTATAAAACCTGCATCCACAACTTCCCCTTCTCCTCTGTAGAAGGCCGCAAAGGATCCTTCCACGTCCAGTAGACTCTCCTGCACATCCAAACACCTCATCTACGGTGTCCATTGCTCTCGATGTGTTCTCCTCTACATTGCGAGACAGGACGCCAACTCGTGGAATGTTTCAGGCAACATCTCTGGGACATACGCACCAAATAACCCCAACAGCCCCTCCCACTCCGTCAAGGGTATGCAAGTGCTGGGCCATCTCCACTGCCAAATCCAAGCCACCTGATGTCTGGAGGAAACAAGAGAATATATTCCCAGAAGGATAAATTGGTAGACTGGTGAATGATACATGTTAGTCCAAATCACCTTGTTTAGTTCAAAATGGATCTCCAGTACATTTATTTCCAAGCTTTACTCTGTTTCTATCTGTTTTTTTTCCCATTTGAGTTGCCATATGGAATTATCCCTTAACATGTATTGATAAGGAGGATGGTTAGTTGGTTTGTAATGCAATGTCGCACCAACAGCATCGGTTCAATTCCTGCAGTGGCCAGTGTTACTGTGAAAGTCTTGCCTATTCAACCTGTCCCCTCCTCTGAAGTGTGGCAACCCTGAGATTAAACTCATCATCAGTGACCATTTTCTCTAACAAGAAAGCAGTCCGCTGCGGCTATGGTAACTTTATTGTGTATCTGCAAGGAAGATGTAGCCACTAGTGTAATATGTGTGTGTGATGATTCATGAGCATACATTTGTGCATCAAATTTTTAAAAAATCACAAATTAAGACATTTGTGTTTGAAATGTAGTGTCACTGACAAAGGTTGTCTTTTATTCTCCACCTCTAAATGCTCTTGAAAAAGTGATAGTGACTCACCTTCCTGAATTGACTGCAGCCAGTATAGTGAAGGTACACTTCTGTGCAGTTAATGACAGTATGGTTCAAGTAGAATAACCAGGGTGCTCCTGTCCTTCCCCTACTATCAGCAATAAGACTGTTTGGTGAATGTTTGACAGTTTTATTAATCTATTACTCATCTACAAATTATACTCACTAGCCTCTGAGCAACAGTGCACTCCAAGCACATTAATATTTAAAGTCTTTTTAATAAGGTTATGATATATTTATGTGTCGAGATAGTAACATATTCTATACTATTTTTACTGTGCATTGCTACTAAATCTATAATTTTCTGATAGTCCCCTGTCTTTACTCTCATTGAAACAAAGGGCTGAACCTTACCACAAATCAGCTCAGTCTAGCTTTAGACCATAAGACAATAAGGTAAAGGTGCAGAATTAGGTCATTCAGTCCATCGAGTCTGCTCCACCATCTGATCGTGTTTGGTATGTTTCTAAACACCATTCTCCTGCCTTCTCCCATAACCTTTGATCCCCTTTCTAATCAAGAACCCATCTATCTCTGTCTCAAAGACACTCAATCATATGGCCTCCACAGTCTTCTGTGGCAATAAGGGCCACAGATTCGCAATCCTCACTTAATCTAGAATTGCCTGTTCCCTATTGGGCTGTACTATGAGCTGCTCCAAAAAAGGCCATCTTGTATACATTCCACAAATGTCTTTTCTTGACGTCTACTACCAACCTGATTTTCCCAGTCTACCTGCATATTGAAGTCCCCCATGGAGTTTAATTTAGATAAATTTGAGGTGCTGCATTTTGGAAAGGCAAATTAGGGCAGAACTTATCCACTTAATGGTAAGATCCTGGGGATTGTTGCTGAACAAAGAGACCTTGAAGTGCAAGTTCATAGTTCCTTGGAAGTACAGTCGCAGATAGGTAGGATAATGAAAAAGGCATTTGGTGTGCTTTCCTTTATTGGTCAGTGCATTGAGTATAGGAGTTGGGAGGTCATATTACAGCTGTCCAGGATATTGGTTAGGCCACATTTGGAATACTATGTGCATTTCTGGTGTCCTGCTATAGGAAGGATTGAAAGGTTCACAAAAGATTTACAAAGGTGTTGCCAGGTTTGGAGGGTTTGAACTATAGGGAGGGGCTGAATTAGCTGGGGCTATTTTCTCTGGAGCATCAGAGGCTGAGGGGTGACCTTATAGAAGTTTATAGAATCATGAGGGACATGGAAAGGGTAAATAGAGGTCTTTTCCCTGAGGTGGAGGAGTCCAAAACTAGACGGCATTGGTTTAATGTGAGAGGGAAAAGATTTTAAACGGGCCTAATGGGCAATATTTTCATGCAGACTGAATCTACCAGGGATATAGAGAAGAGTGGCAGAACGGTGGGCGGCACGGTGGCACAGTGGTTAGCACTGCTGCCTCACAGTGGTTAGCACTGCTGCCTCACAGTGGTTAGCACTGCTGCCTCACAGTGGTTAGCACTGCTGCCTCACAGTGGTTAGTACTGCTGCCTCACAGCGCCAGAGACCCGGGTTCATTTCCCGCCTCAGGCGACTGACTGTGTGGAGTTTGCACGTTCTCCCCGTATCTGCGTGGGTTTCCTCCGGGTGCTCCGGTTTCCTCCCACAGACCAAAGATGTGCAGGTCAGGTGAATTGGCCATGCTAAATTGCCCGTAGTGTTAGGTAAGGGGTAAATGTAGGGGTATGGGTGGGTTATGCTTCGGCGGGTCGGTGTGGACTTGTTGGGCCGAAGGGCCTGTTTCCACACTGTAATGTAATCTAATCTAAAAAAACATGGGGGAGTGTGCACACCTGAGGTTTTCTGAAACAGAACTGGTGTCTTGGTGATGGGGGTGGAAACAAGGAGACTCACCAGGTATCAGTGGTGGGGGAGAGCGGAAAGATTTCCAGATACACATTACATGAGAAAATAGGTGTAGCAGATAGAAGTCCCTATTTCTGACTCTATATCACTTTTTGCTATTGATTTAATTTCATTTCATTTCTTACTAACTCAGCAACCTGACCCCCTCTGCCCATCTGCCTGTCCTTTTGATAGGATGTGAATCCTTGGATATTTACTCCCCAGCTCTGATCCCCTTGCTGCCACATCTTTGTCACTCTAGTAAGCTTTCAACATGGAATGGAGTGCATCTGTGAGATTAGCAGACATTACACAGAGTGGGGCAAGGTGATGGAAGAGGAAAGAGCAAGGATGGGATCCCAGCAGGAGGTTGTATCTGCCCAGGATGTTCAGGAGACAAATGTTTGAGATGTCTGCATTACACTAATGTGGCCATGAGCTGCTGCAACCACAGCTGCAACCCTGTTTAAGCAGTGCGGGCAATTGTTGCTTTCACGTCCTGCTGAGTCCTGCAGACCATCAAAAGCATGATTACTGCTGCCAGGACACAGACGTCTTGTAAATGAGGAGGTATCACAAAGACTATGCTCCAGACACTATATCAAATGGTGCAGAAGGAGTTATGTACATTACAATCCACCTGTCTGCTTTTGAGGGCTATCCAATTTAACCTTCAATATTCCTGCATTCTTTTTCATATGCCAGAACTAATATTCATCCTGAATGGATAAAATGCATAGCTGTTGGTTGCAATCATTCAACTCAACAAGTGTACATTGCAGTATGGTTTGAACTGATTTGTTACAGTTTGTACCTTGAAAGCAATAATTTATGTGCTGGTACACAAGTGGAGACTAGAAATCCAAAGAATTATGACAGATGTAAGTCACTGGGAATTATAGTAACAGTACAAGTTGGAAGAGAAGACCTTAGCGTGTCCTCTGGAAGTCAGCACATTAAGGATGTGCTTCGGCTGCATTGTAATTTTTCACTCTGTCCATACTTCTTGTGAACATCGAGACTTAAAAAAAGAAGTTAAACAGTGGGGCGATGGTAGTGTAGTGATAATGTTGGACACCCAGGTTACAGAATGTCACAGCGTCCAGGTTCAAATCCCTGTTTAAATGGAGTTTACATGTAAAGCTGCTCTCAATATTGGTGGCCATTATAACTATCAACAATTGTCATACGAATGCATCTGGTCCCCTTTGTCTTTGAGAAAGGGAAATCTGCTGCTCTTCCTCAAAGAAGACTCCAGGTCCACAGCAATGTGTTTAATTTTTAACTGCCCCCTGAAATAGTCTAACAATTCACTCAGTTCTAGGGCAATTAGGAAAGGACAAAATCTTCTGATCTTGTTAGGGATTCGTACATCCCATGTTAGATTAAAAAAAGTTGGTAATGATATAAAATAATTCAGGTCTGCATTTTTGTCTTGGATTTTTAAAAAATTCTCCAATGTTTATTTTCACTCTTAATGGTGCTGACTTTTGCTAGGATCTGGTTTCATTGGTGCCACCAACCCATCCATACTTGACCTAAGAGACAGTTCTTCATTGATTAGACTAGATGGTTGTTACTATTTGACTACCTAGTGTTTCACAGCAAAGCCCAATTCTGTCCATTAGCTGTCGTGTATTTCCAGTAGAGAGTTCAAAGTAGAATTCAGGATCACAACCTTGTTCTAATTTTATGCTCTTCCTAATCCAGAGTTAGTTGCAGCTATCACCTTGACTGAGATCTACACAGATCAGTAATGGAACTGAAATCCTTCTTCTCTGTACATCTCAGTGGTGTCGTGATCATAATGAGGTCAGCCAACTGGACATCATAGAATATGAGTTCCCTGACTGGGGTGTTGATCTGGTCCCATCAGGGAAACCTGGCTGACATATAAAAATTGTGAATATCAGAGATCCTGGTATTCTGGTACCTGTCTCTTTATAAGTCAAGGACTGCTCATGTGAATAAAGGGTGACTTGTGATGCAATATCAGTCTCTGTGGAGTTATTTCAAGTAGCTTTACTTCCATGTGATGAAAAGTGGAATGTCATCTGCAAACAAGTATTACACCGACAGGATTAGTATCACTAAGCAGGTGTCTGATGGACTGCGGAGTACGCAGTTGCTGGCGTGGTTCTGAGATCTTAGATGCTAGTATTTTTAGGGAAGGTGAAGAAGCAGGAGCAGACAATATTTGAAGTAAAAACAGAAACAGCTGGTGAAAGTCAGCGGGGCTGGCAGCATCTGCAGAGGGATAAGCAGCTAACATTTTGAGTCTTCTAAGACTCTTCTTTGGAGAGTCCTGAAGGATTCCAAAAAAGAGTCATTGGACTAGAAAAGTGAACTGTGTTTCTCTCTCCACAGATACTGACAGATCTGCTGAGTTTCTCCATCACCATCATTTGTATTTCAGAATTTCAGAGTATTTTGCTTTAATTAGAGTGGGTAACATTCAGTTTGGGAAGTTTAGCAGCAGCACTGGGGAGTGAGTTTTAAGAGAAAATGGAGGAGTTTTTGACCAAGGATGGTAGCAGCAGCAAGTGGGCAGACCTTATTTCAAGGAAATGGAATAATATTAAAGCCTGATTTAATTAGAACTAGTTCTTTTTTTCAGCCATGTATAGGATATAACTAAAAATCAGTCTTCCTCAGGACACAGTGGAAGACATTTATAACCTGAATCTGCTGAGAATACCAGTCAATTTACTGGCAGTAAAAGCCCTGAAGCCTTTTGATAGGCCTGTTCACCATTACAGTCGGACATTGCATTGGGATTAAGAAAATAGATGTTTATATGTTTCATTTCTGAGTGCTTGCTGAAATGTTTTGTCAAGTTGGTTGGATGTACAAAGCCATTGGGCTAATGGTCAGATACATCAAGGGCTCCTTTGATCTACCTTGACAGGAAAAAGCCAGCAACGTATTAGCATAATTGCCAATTTTATAAATTAACTTGCATTGAGGTCTCAGGCTGTCATGAGAGTGAGAAATTTAAACTCCATCTAGTTACTTTCTTTGTTATGAGAACCATTCATCTGTCTTAATATCTTTTTCAAGGACAGTTACAAGTATACAACGGATTTCAACTTACCAACAATCCTTGTGAGAAAGCAATTTCTATTACATGTCTATGCTATTCTTGTTACTTCAAATAATTTGTGGCAGACATTTAATACCATCAAAATATACAATTATCGTAATGCACATATAATAGTTGAAATAATTGGGAAGATGAATATTGAGGGATTCCCTCAAAAAACATGGGAAATATTTCCAGCCTCTCACCCAACATATAAAAAGTGCCCTCATGGAAATTTTTAGCATAGAGAATGGTTTAAAATCAAACTTCTGGGTTAAAATAATGCTTGATGTCATTATATATGTGTGGAATCTTTATATAATTGAGTCAGGATGAAAATACACCAAAGTTTATTTAGTCCATGCGTTAGCCCTTTGTCTTTCATTCTGACTGGCATTGGAGATTGAAAATGAGCACATCTGTGATGTAGTTACTTCTATTATGTGCACACTGGGTAGCTTTCTTGCTATCATTCCAAATAAATCTAGTTGGGTTAACTATTTGAAGTATAGGACTTATGTCAAATATCCACAAACCATATTCAGATCAAATTTCTCTCACTCAATTCAACAGCTCAACTCAATCCAATATCTCCCCTTCAGACTTGTCAATCATGACTCAGTTGGCAGAGAGCTCATCTCTGCCCTGCAAGATTTTGGGTTCAAGTTCCACCTCAGAGCTTGAACACAAAATTTAAGCCTGACTTTCCAGATCTGTACTGAGGGAAGGCTGCACAGTCTGAGGTGCTGTCTACCTGATGAGAAATTAAACAAAGGCTCCATCTGCCAGTTTGTGAAGAGGCAAAAGATCTCCTGGCACTATTTTGAACTTAGATGAACTTAATAGTTATCCCTCAATCAACATCACAAGAAAACAGTCCATCTGATAATTTTCATACTGTTGTTGAAAGGAGTTTGCTGGGTGCAAATTCATTGCCACATTTTTTACTTTATGACTGTGAGTGCACTTCAGAAATACTGAATGAGTACTTTGAGATATCTGTGATTATTAGCAACACTGTATCACTGCAAGTCTTTCTTTCTTTCTATTTTCAAAGTAATTAAACCTAGTGTTGCTTGTGTGTAATATGTCACTGCAACATTATTGATTCTCCCATAACCTGGAACATCCATGGATGCCTAATTATCAAAAGATAATTGTACTTGTGATGGTAGGGGATAGCAGCAAAGGTGTTTTTGTTAGGAATATATACTGTAGGAAGTGGAGAGAAAAAATCTTTGCCTCAAAGCTCTTGGGAAAGAAATGTCAAGGTGACCTGACTCAAAATTGTCAAGAGATTAATAAAGTTGATTCGTGCAAGTTGTTTCCTATAGTATGAAATTATATTTCTATCAGTAAGGATGACTGATATTTATATGGTGTCTATAATGACCTTAGGAAGTCACAAACTGCTTTACAGCATGTGGGACACTACTGCAGCATTTCCACTAATCTTGATGGTGGTATTTGAAAACCAGACGGAAAATCTTGCTCTATTCTGTCATCTGAATAAGTTTGAGCAATACAAAGAATATAAACAGCTGCTTGTAAGTCATGCTGCTGTATTCTAATAACACAAAGAAACATTGTGCCAATATTCTCCTTCCAACCCATTGAAGGAAAATGAAGATAGTTTCACATTTGAAACAATAGTACTTTTAGAATTGTTTGAAGTAGGCTGTGTGATTCATACATGTGTTTAATATCATTTCGGTTAAGTTTTTAATTTTGGCTTTTGAAGTAGTTACATATAGGTTTATCAGTGATTCTGAAGAAAGTAGCAATTAATTTGGAAGTGCTTCTACAGTCATGGTGATTTAAAAAATGTTTATGAGGAATAGTTTTCAAAATTGATAAGTTTTTTATTTGCTGTGAGAGGACTTACAACCTAGCAAGGTAAATAATTATGCTTCAAAACTTCAATTAGTATTTTTTGTACTTTTTTATGTTTAGGGGGTATACCTTGAGCTTAGAGAGAGATCTTTTCAATTTTACTTTCAGTTTTGGGAAGTTCTGCATAAGTTTTCATGCGTAAAGTTGCTTTTGAGAAAGGGAGAAGATACTTTTGTTAACATTAGATTACATTAGTGTAAAGAGTTAGTGATGGTCCCAAACAGGAAGTGCTTGGATAAAATGGTTATGAAGTTGAAGGCATATACAGTACTTTTAAAAGAGAGTAAATGCTGTTCTGCACTGAGAGCTTACAAGCACCTATGTATATGACCAGATAGCAGTCTCAGAGTGTACTAGAAAATTGAAAATATGTAACATTTGGCTGTGAAATGAATACCTGAGTTGGTTGCTGTTTAGATAACAATTCGAATTTAGTAAATTAGTTTAAATTATGCCCCAGATACCAAAACCAAATCGAGCTTGAATTTATTGTTTTACCAATATCGAACTAATGACACAATCTGATGTTGGGGATATAAAAAAAGGCAAGCATTTTGAAAATCAGACAGAGCAACTGCCATCAACATAGATCCAAGAAATTAGGAAACATTGTCTATTAAAGGTACATTTTCATATGAAACACAATTGCAATAAAAAGAAAGAAGATGACCCAGGGAAATCTTCAGCCAGAAGAAGACAGACACCAAAGATGACAGCCGCTATATGGTTTTGAAAGTTAAGTTAATGTAATTTTAGTAAGTGTTTTGTTGGAATAGCATATTGTTAGAGTGTTGGAGGCAGATAATAAGCAGTTAAAAGAAAGGAGGGCTTAGAGTTGTGAATAGTTGTTGTTTAATGTTCAGTTTTAGAGTTAAAGAATACATTGATCTTATTTTCTTTAAATAGTAGAATTTGGGAGTTCCCTGTCGCTCATATTTTAACAGATTACAAGGTGAAGTGAGCGTTTCTGGGTGTTTGGTTTAATTAGAAGAAGAGTTCACTGCCATGTCGTAACAAAACCCTGAAGAGGGTATTTGAAGCTGAGAATGTTTTAACTACAACAAGAAACTATCAGATTATGCAGGCTGGGATATGAAGTTGTTTTTAACCTAGTGAGGTATTCGACAGGTAGTATCTGGCGTAAGTACTGTACAAGCACTGCTTTTGGGTACTGTACATGTTGGTTTTGGAATTTGTAAACAAATGTTTTGAAATAATGGTATTATATTTCACTGTATGTTTCAAAATCTTTCAAATGTTTGTTATCAATAAATAGTGTGATTTATTCTATTTTATTTGTATTCCTTTTATTTAATAAAATCTTGTTTTATTGTTAAAAACAAATTTGCAGCATTGCATACTTGTGTTTCAGTGGAAGATTATCTTGTAAATACCAAACCAAAACAAAATTAGGCCCTTTGGCCCAACAAGTCCACACCGACCCACCGAAGCGTATACCACCCAGACCCATACTCCTACATTTACCCCTTCACCTAACACTACGGGCAATTTAGCATGGCCAATTCACCTAACCTGCACATTTTTGGATTGTGGGAGGAAACCCACGCAGACACGGGGAGAATGTGCAAACTCCACACAGAGAGAGGCGGGAAATGAACCCGGGTCTCTGGCGCTGTGAGGCAACAGTGCTAACCACTGTGCCACCGTGCCGCCCAAATATAATCAAGCCAGATTTTAGTATGGCACCTGATTTGTCCATTAATAACTTCAGCTGTGATCATAACAATTGTTTTTTGACCCAACTTCTTCACCTCTTCTTGGCAAAGAACTGAGGTACAAAGGGATACAGTTGTGTAGATCACCACAAGAGCACAACTTGTGCAAGAAGCCAACCTATAAAGTGTGATGCTTATTAGCAAATATTGGCAACTTGCCAACCCACTGAGGAAGTGGTATCTAACCATTTCCACTAAAGCAAACTTTTCACCAGCAGGTTACTTTTGTTCCAAGAGAAGTAGTCCTGAAAAATTTCCTTCTTGCTTAACCCAGGAAACCTGAAATCAGCTAACTCAACCTCAATCAATAATTGTACTTGTACTGTGTAAGATTCTGCTTAAGGAAATTAAAAACAGGAACCCACACCATGAACAAAGAGAAGCCAAGACAAAGAAATGCCAACTACAACTCAGCTGGAGAATGTGAAATGGATAGAGATATTTAACAAGAAATAGAGTGAGACAGCAGACAGGACAGTCAGCATGCTTCACTACTTATCCTTTCTATTACAATTACTGCCATCCTCCTCATGCTTGGAGGTTATCAGTCATATAATTTAGCATTTCTTTCCATTGGACCTTGTTATTTTTCCATCAGTTTGATAGCTATTTGTTCAGTGATAGCCTTAGTCAATCAACAGCACAATGAAGATGTATATAATAAGTTCCATTACATAGTTAACCTTCTTATACTTGCTTAATCCCTGTGGATGCTTAATTCTTCCTTTCATTTGTTTTAATTGAATAGTTGTCAAAATCTTATTTTAAATCTTGTTCAATTCAATGCTTGTCCGTAGCCCATTGTCTTGGTCCATTGATCTCCACAGCTTACAATTAAAAAGTACTGTGTGTGACTAAACATAACGCAGAAGTGTAATTCAAAATCATAAAATGACTCCAACACAGAAGCAGATAATTTGGCCCATCAGACCCATGCTGGCTCTCTGCAAGTGCAATTTAGTTTGTCCCACACTCATGCCATTTCCATGTACCCTGTAAACTCTTTCATTTTAAGTGGCTATTCAATTCCCTTTTGAAATCCATGATTGAATATTCCTCCATCAACCTTTCAAAGCAATTCATTGCAGATTGTAACCATTCACTGCTTAATAAAGCTTTTCCCAAAGCAGCCTTTAGTTTTTTTGCCAATCATTTTTAATCTAAATCATCTGGTTCTTGACCGTTCCAGCAAAGAGAACAATTTCTACTCCACTTTGACACCCCATATTTTAAACACCTCCAACAAACCTCCTGTCACTCTTCTCTTAAGAAGGATAAGCTTAGTTCTTCTATGAGGATAACTGAAGTCCCTCATTCTTGGAATAATTCTGCAAAATCCTTTCTATGTTGGGTAGCATGGTGGTTCAGTGGTTAGCACTGCTGTCCCACAGATCCAGGGGCCCAGGTTTGAATCCAGCCTTGGGCGACTATCTGTATGGAATTTGTACATTTTCCCTGTGTCTGTCTGGGAGTTCTGGATCCCTCTCACAGTCCAAAGATGCACAGGGTATGTGGATTAGCCATGGGAAATGCAGGGATAGGATGGGTCTGATTGGGATGCTGTTTAGTGGATGGCTATGGGCTGAATGGCCTGCTTCCGCACTGTAGGGATTCCATGATTGTCTTGATTGTATTTTTGTTGACAAATCCATTTTTTGCGTTAAAATAGAATAATCAGAATGTAGCTCAGCTGTGTCCCTCACATTTTGATAAATATATAAAGGCCAGACAAGCCTTGAAAATGTAGAGAGCTGGTAGTTTGAATATTTACTCTCCTTTTGCAAAATTATTAGGTACAGTGTATTCAGAGTGCTGACTCAGTTAAACAAGAAGACTGGACTCGTGAATTTGGAACTTCTGTGATATATTTTTTTCAATTGTGTGTTCCAGATTCCTTTGAAAGAATTGCCTAGATTAGAGAAACTCTGTGTAAGTACATTATCCAGGTTCCTTCATGTTGCCTTTCTTTCTGAATCCTGCAATTTACAAATGATTCACTGATATCTGAACTTAGGCAAAATAATATTTTGTTAATGACCTTACACAAAAGGTAACCTGAAAGGTGATTTTTCATGGCATGTTTGCAACATTATAAGACCTAGTCAATATTTATATATATTTAATATATATGTTACTTAAGGTCATCACATATACTTGAAGTTCATGTGGCCTTTTGTTAAGAATTTTCATTTTCCAAATTTTCTTCTTCCATTCTGACAAAATTTGCTGTAATCAAAGACTTGATAGATAGATTGATCAGATTAACAAGATACATTCTACCTACAAATACTAATAAGGTCCTATTGAAATGTTGTACAAGGTCTCTCCATAAACATGAAATAAAAAGAAAATGGATCGCTGGACATAAATCTGCCAGGATGAAAATGGGAGTTGTCATCCATGTGTCTTATTTGAGCTTCAGGAGAAATAAATCTTGAAGGATTTATATTTTTCTCCAGTATTCAGTCGCCTAACAAGGACCTAACAATTCTAATCCCATTCTCCAGCTCTTGGCCCATAGCCTTTATTTTATACTATTGGCAAGGATTACTCAAGTGGCATTAGGTGGCAGCTAAGCAGAACAGATAGTTTCTGTGTCTCAGTGTCTATCTCATAAAGAATAATGCACCTAGATTCTGTGGAATCAAACTTAGGAATGAGATGATGAAATAGATATTGACTTTATTCAGCTGTCTTGTTGACATTGCTCCTGATAGGAAAAAGCAATAGCAATGCAGGCGATGACTGTGGTCTCACCTTATTTACTACAGTATTCACTTTACCTGATCACACAAGTCAAGGTCCAACCCCGTGTCTTTAACAATACCAAGGCGAAAAAATAACAAAACAAATGCATGTTACAGTTATCTTTAACATAACAGGGTGAGTTGTGGTAGAGTGACTGTCCGAGTAGTCCAGAGCTCCAGGCATGAGAATTCAGTAAAAATAGAAAGCTAGCCTCATGATGACCATGTAGCTACTGTTGATCATTGTAAAAACCCATCTGGTTCGTAAGCATCCTTTTAAGGAAGGCAATCTGCCATCCTTACCCAGTTTGGCCGACATCTTATTCCAGACCTACAACAATGTGTTTGACTTTTTACTGGGTAAATAGGGGTGGGCAATAAATGCTGGCCTAACCAAAGACATCCATGTCCCATGAATAAAGAAAAAAAAATGTTTGTTAAAATAGGAAATAATATGAAATGCATCGTTATGACCTTATTCAGACTCAGAACATATTGGGTAAAGGAAAAAAATCTAAAGTTACAAATCTAAAGTCATTTATGACCTCCTGTCTCCTCCTCCTGCCCAGGTTCAATTTAATAGTAATTTGGGAAATAATTTGACAAGAGGCAAAAGATGGCTCAGAGGAAGCCCAAACATTGCTGCAGGGAATTGTGTGCATTCTGTCCTCCTGTGCCCCTCACTCCCCAGAGGTTCTGGCATTCCATCGAAATGATGCTCATTTTAATCCATCACAAAGCACTGACTGATTTCATGCTGACAGTGTATTAGTCTCAGTCCCCTGGTGATGCTCATTTGCATATCATTTTGACTGTGTTGCAGCTAATGAGCACAGCATCAGTGTAGATACCATCCAAACCAGATAAAGGCATGTGTTACCACCAAATTGCTGGTGTGTCATGTGCCAGATATAAACTTGGCTACTCTTTACTTTAAATAAAACTTTAATGTGTTTGTCAATAGCATCTTGAGCCAATTTATATGCAAAAGGATAAGCTGAGGTTCTGTACAGAGTCTGTCAATCAAAGCATGTACACATAGTCGCACACATTCTCCTTGGTAATGGCCAGATTGCGGTACTGGGATGTCTCCTCTCAGCACAGGCATTCTTGATAGGATCAATGCAGTGTCATGCCTACAATTGTCTACAATAATAGCTTATCTATTATTATATAAAATCATTTTGTATATTACGTTGTTTCCTAAATATTCTCTTTTAAGCATGGGACTACAAAGCCAAATAGATTCCTCCTCCAAATTATTAAGAAGTAGAGCAGAAGGTAGCTGTTATTTATCCTCATTAAAGTGAAGTTTTGTAGCTCCTGCAGGAATTGTGTCTGATGGGAGAGCTTCACCAGGTGTCCCACATCTGAAGATTAACTGCACAGAATAGACAGCAATTAAGGAACCAGTTCAGTGTTTTATAGAGGAGTAAACAGGGATGTGTTATTAGATTCAGTAATGCAGGGTATTGAAATTCATGCATCAGATTAGCTAATCAGCTTCATTTCTGGTAGTTCCTAATGCTCTAGGTTTCCTTAAAGAGAACTCTTATCAGTATTTGAAAATATTTCAAATGTAATCTGGCTATGGATCTCCTAAGTATTACCTTACCATACATGATCAAACTGCTTTGAATTCTGGACCAGCGTCTCTGAGTTAGCAGATCCTCCACATTAGTCATATTCATTGGCAGAACTCTCATCTCTGGGTCAGAAGTTGTGAGTTCAAGCTGCAGACCAGAGCCAATAGATCAGGGTGATGGCCCAGTCCAAGGCTGAGGGAATGCATCTCATGGATAGGATTCAAAACCAAGGCACCACCTTCCCTCTCAAATATACATGAACTATCCCATGATTCTGTTTCTAAGATGAACAGGCAAGTTATTACTGGTGACCAGGAGATATGAAACCTGTGGAAGCTCAGTATTTGAGATTATTCAAGGCATATACTAATAGATTTATTGATACTAATGACATCAAGGAATTATGGGAATAGTGCAGGGAAAAGGCATTGAAATGGATGATCAGCCTTGATCTAGAATGACAAAGCAAGTTCAAAGGCTGAATAGCCTACTCCGGTTCCTGCCTTCCAAGAAAAATACATTATTGGGCCATTATCATCTGGTTGTTTATGGGAGCTTGCTGTGCACAAAGTGGCTGCTGCATTTTTGATGTTACAACAGTGATTTTGCAAGTACTTAATGCACTGTAAAGCACTTTGGGATGTCCTATAGCCATGAAATGTGCTGTATAAATATATGCTGAAAATGTGTTGCTGGAAAAGCGCAGCAGGTCAGGCAGCATCCAAGGAGCAGGAGAATTGACATTTCGGGCATGAGCCCTTCTTCAGGAATGAGGAAAGTGTGTCCAGCAGGCTAAGATAAAAGGTAGGGAGGAGGGATTTGGGGGAGGGGTGTTGGAAATGCGATAGGTGGAAGGAGGTCAAGGTGAGGGTGATAGGCCGGAGTGGGGGTGGAGGCGGAGAGGTGAAGTGTTGAGCCACCGGGTGGTTGGATTGGTTGGTCCGGGTGTCCCAGAGGTGTTCTCTGAAACGTTCCGCAAGTAGGCGGCCTGTCTCCCCAATATAGAGGAGGCCACATCGCCTACTTGCGGAACGTTTCAGAGAACACCTCTGGGACACCCGGACCAACCAATCCAACCACCCGGTGGCTCAACACTTCACCTCTCCGCCTCCACCCCCACTCCGGCCTATCACCCTCACCTTGACCTCCTTCCACCTATCGCATTTCCAACGCCCCTCCCCCAAGTCCCTCCTCCCTATCTTTTATCTTAGCCTGCTGGACACACTTACCTCATTCCTGAAGAAGGGCTCATGCCCGAAACGTCGATTCTCCTGCTCCTTGGATGCTGCCTGACCTGCTGCGCTTTTCCAGCAACACCTTTTCAGCTCTGATCTCCAGCATCTGTAGTCCTCACTTTCTCCTGTATAAATATATGTCCTGTTTTCAGGGTTCAGTCCTCAATTGCAAAAATCATGTGCTGTGCACACATTGTATCTGATACACATTTTCAGAGGCCAATTGGACAGTTCAGAGGTGTACAAAAGTAAGGACAGCTTTATTATGCTGAACATAACTAGTGTTAATTATAATGGTGTAGAATTAATGCACACTTTTCTGTAAATTCTGATAGAAGACAGGAGAGTTAAAAAAGGCACCAGCCCAGATCCTAAGATGTGAGCACCAAGGTACTCAGAAGACAGACGGTTAGAAAGTGAAACTGAGATCCTCCTGGCTTACTGGTGATGGACTGGGAAGTTAGAGAGCTGGCAATGAGCTGAGAATACTAGATGATTCTATTTGACCATCACTAACTTGATGGGCTGAAGGGCCTCTTCCTGTCTTGTAGACCTTGATGACTCTGACTCTAACATGGTAGGGAAAAGGTGTATGGAGACAAGCCTTGTATCTTCCTGTTGGCATGGCACCACAGTAGTATGGGGCATTTCCCGATGCTCAAGGGTAGCCAACCGAGCTACGTCATGGTCCAGTTATGTTCCACTTGCTTTCCTGCAGCACTTAGCCTGTTTTGGAGGACCCACTACTGCCTGGGGAGACTGCCAGGTCAATCCTGTAGGTTCCTGTAGGGGTGAGGGTGCCCTTAAAGGGCACCATGTAGGATCTCCTGGTAGCATCTCCACCACTGTCCCCAAGGTATCAGGCTGTTACAACCATCTGATTGCAAGCCCCTGTCTTCCTGGCCGCAGTTTGCCCTCAAGACCTTCCACCTCTCTGATGGTGTCTTTTCCATGTGGCATCCTCTGTCTCTGGTGCCGCAGTGTCACCAATTACCACATTTAGTGGTGGTGCTATTGAGTTATTGAGCTGCCAGCCATCCGATTGGACCACTGGCTCTTTGGTTTGGACCACCACCCTCACTCGGATGGTTTTGGCAGCAGCCTACTTATTAACCACTGCCAACAAAATACCATGCTGGGCTACTGCCACCTTCCAAAGCTGGGTTCAGACGTCTTGAAAAGCCTCCGTTCTGGGACCAAAATGGGTTCAGATCTAAATCAAAACAAGACTCTTGCCCGAAATTCTTTAAGATTGATTTATGTGGTCTCATTTTTAAACTGAGATATTGGGTATAAATTTTATTTGCTTCAAATGTCTTGAGTTTTCAACCTTGCGTTTCCTGCTTCTCTTGTCAGCACTGATTTCATGTTGGCGTATCAATGCCTCTTGGCTTTAGGTGGGAGCTTGTTCTGTACAAAGCAGTTGCTGCATTTCCTACATGATGACAATGATTGCTTTTTTTCAAAAAGTATTGATTTGGCTATAAAATACTTTGAGACAAACTTGTGAAAGTTCAAGTACATGCTTCTTCCCTTACAGTACCACTACAGTGCTCACTTCTGTCCTCACCCAATATCCATACTCAACGGGACATTCCCATCACACTTCGTTAGATAGCAAAGAGAATCAGGAAAATTAAAAGAATTCTCCCATCTTAGTCAGGGATCAGTGGTGCTGTAAGCTTTGTTGTAATTGCCTTATGCAGTATGGGCTAGCAGTCAAGCCTGGGAACATTTTGAACCATAAAGATTCAGAATATGTAGCAAAATTAACAATTGAGAATAATTGAATATTTAGTCAAGGCTGTAACTTGAACTGGGAATCTTCACCAGGTGCAGCTTAAGTCCTTTGACCTGTGTAATTTTCAAACATGTGGAGATGTACAGTACTGGAAGGAAGGGCAGAGCAGTAGATGTGATTTATGTGGACTTCAGTAAGGCGTTTGACAAGGTTCCCCATGGGAGACAGATTAGCAAGGTTAGATCTGATGGAATACAGGGAGAACTAGCTATTTGGGTACAGAACTGGCTCAAAGGTAGAAGACAGAGGGTGGTGGTGGAGGGTTGTTTTTCAGACTGGAGGCCTGTGACCAGTGGAGTGCCACAAGGTTTGGTGCTGGGCCCTCTATTTTTTGTCATTTACATAAATGATTTGGATGCGAGCTTAAGAGGTACAGTTAGTAAGTTTGCAGATGACACCAAAATTGGAGGTGTGGGGGACAGCGAAGAGGGCTACCTCAAATTACAACAGGATCTGGACCAGATGGGCCAATGGGCGGATCAGTGGCAGATGGAGTTTAATTCAGACAAATGCGAGGTGCTGAATTTTGGGAAAGCAAATCTTAGCAGGACTTATGCACTTAATGGTAAGATCCTAGGGAGTGTTGCTGAACAAAGAGACCTTGGAGTGCAGGTTCATAGCTCCTTGAAAGTGGAGTCACCGGTAGATAGGATAGTGAAGAAGGCGTTTGGTATGCTTTCCTTTATTGGTCAGAGTATTGAGTACAGGAGTTGGGAGGTCATGTTGCGGCTGTACAGGA
>NC_057736.1:7323370-7336778 GCF_004010195.1 Chiloscyllium plagiosum | reverse complement strand
CTTTTTCACGCAGAGGGTGGTATGTGTATGGAATGAGTTGCCAGAGGATGTGGTGGAGGCTGGTACAATTGCAACATTTAAGAGGCATTTGGGTGGGTATATGAATAGGAAGGGTTTGGAGAGATATGGGCCGGGTGCTGGCAAGTGGGACTAGATAGGGTTGGGATATCTGGTCGGCATGGACGGGTTGGACCGAAGGGTCTGTTTCCGTGCTGTACATCTCTATGACTCTATGATTAAAAATGCTTAATGTCAGGAAATGGAAAGCATGTTTTGGACTTGCATTTTCATTTTTATGATCAGCTGTCTCTGAGGCACCTGTTTGGCAAAACTATCCATTTCTGATTCGAGCCAGCTGTTCAGACCCTGATTTCTGATCTATTTGTTGTGGCATTTTCATTTATTTTGTTTTTGCTGGGAAAATAAAAACTTGATTTTTCAAATACACAGTGCCCACCATCTCTCTCTTTATCTTCAACTGCAACCCCTTTATCAAAGCTCCATCTATGTGTTGTATACAGAGAGCTGTCAGATTCTGCTATGTCTTGTCAGGTCAGGCTGACATGTAGCAGTAAAATCCTAAGGAGGCTTCCAGTGTATTTTTTGCTGGTTTGATGACCATACGTTTGATTATGCTGAAACATACAGTACAGCTCTATTTTCATCCTATGCAATTCATTCCTCCTGTTAATCATTGCACGTTGAGTTTTATTCAGTTTACTTTTCCTCTTCTTGCTTTCAGAATTTCATATATTCTTTTGGTGTCTTTTAACATATTCACTTCAACCATTTCATCCTTTCTTCTCCTTCTCCTAATTTAATGTTGTCAGTTTTCAGTTTTTAACCAGTTTCTGACTCATGATCTGCCAGTGAGATTTGCGTTTCTTATTGCTCCACATTCTTCAGCCTTCCTTTGAGTAACTATTCAGTTTTAGCACTTGCTGACTCCTCAAATTAATCTCCTGTTCTCCTCTCCTCAAGGTGTGGACTCATGTTGTTGTACCTCCACCTTCCCATCTACTCGGATGTGTGTTTCAAAAACAGAGGGAAAGATATCAAAACATTAGTAGCAGCAGGAGGCCATTCAACTGGATTTATTCTGACATTCAACTGGATTTGTATTTTCACTCCATCTACCCAAAGTTATCCTTAATATACCCTCTTCCTGACAAATGCTGTCAGTCTCGAATGTTGATTAGAACCTGAGCCTCAGCTTTTTAAGGGGACAGCATTCCACATGTCCACTGTTCTTTGGGTGAAGAAATTATAGGATGGAGTTTAAAAACAGGGAGGTTATGCTTACAGCTATATAGAGTGCTGGTAAAGCTCCGTCTGGAGTACTGTGTAGAGTTTTGGTCTCCTTATTTGAGGTAGGATGTATTAGCACTGGAGTGGATGCAGAGGAGGTTCACTAGATTGGTTCTGGAGTTGAGAAGGTTGGCTTATGAGAAGAGATTGAGTAGACTGGTACTAAACTAATTGGAATATAGAAGAATAAGAAGGGATCTTGTAGATACATGTCAAATTATGAGGGGAATAGAGAAGATAGAAGCAGGAAAGTTGTTTCCACTGGTGGGTGAAATTAGACCAAGGGGGCATAAACCCAAAATAAGGGAGAGCAGATTCAGAACTGAGTTGAGGAGATAGTTCTTCTCCCAAAGGGTTGTGAATCTGTGGAATTCCCTCCCAAGAAGCAGTTGAGGCTACCTTATTGAACGTTTTAAGACAAAAATAGATTTTTGAACAGTAAGGGAATTAAGGGTTATGGTGAGGGTGGGTAAGTGGAGCTGAGTCCATGAAAAGATCAGCCATGATCTCATTGAATAATAGAGCAGGCTCAAGGGGCCAGATGGCCGACTCCTGCTCCTATTTCTTATGTTCTTAAATTAAGATGATCAGATTTTCAAAAGCCAAAATTGGGACACGTTAAAATATCATGGGAAGAGGTATGATTAATGTTTTCGCCAACCATTTGCAGAGGTCTGGGGGTCTGGGGTGGGGGGAAAGAGTGGTACATGAAGGTGGGACGTCAGTTGCATTTGTCCAACCTGGGTAGGCAACACTATTCCAAAGATGGTGGATAAGGCTTCGTTAGCAATTGAAACGTTAGTGCCAAAAAGTTGAAGACAACTTTCTTGGAAATTACATGGTGAGTTGGAGTAGAGAAGACCCTAGACCTGCAGCACCTGATGTAATGCATTATGGTGGGTATTTACAGCAAGAAAAAAGTACTTTCACACAAATTCGTTACGCTCAGTACCAAGTTATAATTGACAAAAACGGAACATGAGAAAAGCAGGGTGGAGGAAGGTAGTGGTGTTACTGGTCTAGCAACTAGTCTGGGAAAGGTGTTCAAATCCTAGCCCGACAAGAGGTGGTGAAATTTAAATTTGATAAAAGTCTAGCGAATGGTAAACATGTCAATTGTCATAAAAACTCATCTTTAATGAATTGGTTTATTAATACCTTTTGGAGAAGGAAATCTGCCATCCTTACCTGATCTGGCCTATGTGTGACTCCACACCCACAGTATTGTGATTGACTCTTAAATGCCCTCTGAGCAATTAGGGATAGGCAAAACTTGCTGACGTAGTCAGTTATGCCACATCCCAAGAAGGAATTTTTTAAAAATAATGAGTGTCTTTTATAAGAATTAAGAGCAAATACAATATGGACCAGTCAAAGATGAACAGTGGAATGTTCACTGAATTATTGGGAGAGCTTCACACCTCTTCATTTCTAATGCTGCACAGACTCACTTTCTGCTCCATGATAAATTTTCTTTTACCTCTGCTCTTGTTTTAAATTATTGCTGGACAATAAATTCTTACTGCTCCAAGTCATGCAAGAAACACGTTGGAATCCAGTCATTTTAAAAGATTCAGATTTGTGCAGGATTAGAGAATATCAGTAATAAATACTGGATTTTGTTTCAGTATTATCTTGACAGTAACACCAATTGTGTAAGTTCCAAAAGCTTTTATATTCTGAGGAAGGTGAGGTTAATCGGAGTGGGACAGAATGAGCAGAAAAGGAAGAATGTACATGGTTCTGGGGGTGAAGATGGGCAAGTAGAATAAGATGTATTGGTCATTTAAAGAAATGATGCAGGCACAATGGGCCAAATGGACTCCTTCTGTGGTACAACAACTCTTTGAGTCTGAAAACATGTCACACAGAACCACAGATTGACTCTGTGTGTGTGCTGCATTAGTTGATCTCCATTTGGAACAGCAGAGCTGCCTTCAGAGTTCTGAGGGGACAGAGGTATGGGGGGGGGAGGATACTGAAGGTGAAGACATCATGGTAGTCCTTGATTCTGATCACTGGAGACATTGGCGTTAAGTTCCTTTTGATAACATTCTCACTTTGGGAACAATGTTAGTCAGCAAAGAAAAGAGTGCAGACATAGAGGACAAAGGCGATTGTGCTGAGTTCGCACACTGAGTGACAGAAACCCTAGATAGATAATGGACTGGGAGCAACAAATGGGTCATCTGATACAGAATTAATACTGAAGATAAAACAGAGATTAAATGCTGTATGTTATCATTGGTCCATTGTATTAATTTAGATTCTTTCATTGTAACAGAATCATGGAATTGTTACAGTGCAGAAGATGACATTCGGCTCATTTCATCTGTACTTGCTCTCAAACTCAGCATCATGACTTAGTGTCATTCTCCCACCCTTTTCCCATAGCCCTGCTTATTGTTTCTATTTAAATAATTATCTGAATTCCCCTTGAATGCCTTGATGGAACCTACCTCCACCACATTTCCAGGCTAGGACCACTTGCCACATGAAAGATTTTCCTCACATCGCTTTTACTTCTTTTGTGAACTACTTTAAATCCATGCCCTCTCATTCTTGATCCATTTATTAGTGGTAACATTTTCTCCCCGCTACTCTGTTCAGACTGCTCATGATTTTGAAAACTTCAATCAAATCCCCCCTTAGCCTCACAGGAAAATAGTTCCAACTTTACTGCAAGAATCTGTTTTGGGGCCACTGCTGTTTGTCATTTTTATAAATGACCTAGATGACGGCATAGAAGGATGGATTCATAAATTTGCGGGTGACACTAAGGTTGGTGGAGTTGTGGATATTGCTGAAGGATGTTGCAGGCTACAGAGGGACATGGATAAGCTGCAGAGCTGGGCTGAGAGGTGGCAGGTGGAGTTTAATGTGGAAAAGTGTGAGGTGATTCACTTTAGAAGGAGCAACAAGAATAAAGAGTACTGGGCTACTGGTAAGATTCTTGGTAGTGTAGATGAGCAGAGGGATTTCGGTGTCCATGTACATGGATCCCTGAAAGTTGCCATCCAGGTTGATAGGATTGTTAAGAAGGCATACGGTGTGTTAGCTTTTATTGGTAGAGGGATTGAGTTTTGGAGCCACGAGGTCATGCTGCAGCTGTACAAAACTCTGGTGTGGCCGCAGTTGGAGTGTTGCCTACAGTTCTGATCACTGCATTATAGGAAGGATGTCAAAGCTCTGGAAAGGGTGCAGAGGATGTTGCTTGGTATGGAGAGAGGGTCTGATGAGGAAAGGCTGAGGGACTTGAGGCTATTTTGGTTAGAGAGAAAAAGGTTGAGAGGTGACTTAATTGAGATATATAAGATAATCAGAGGGTAAGAAAGGGTGGACAGTAAGAGCCTTTTTCCTCAGATGGTGATAGCTAGCACAAGGGGACACAGCTTTAAATTGAGGGGTGATAGGTGTAGGGCAGATGTCAGAGGTAGTTTCTTTACTCAGTGAGTAGTAGGGGCGTGGAACACACTGCTTGCAACAGTAGTAGACTCACCAACGTTAAGGGCACTTAAATGATCATTGGATAAACATATGGATGAAAATGGAATAGTGTAGGATAGATATGCTTCAGATTGGTTCCATGGGTTGGCACAACATCGAGGGCCGAAGGGCCCTTTACTCAGTGAGTAGTAGGGGCGTGGAACACACTGCTTGCAACAGTAGTAGACTCACCAACATTAAGGGCACTTAAATGATCATTGGATAAACATATGGATGAAAATGGAATAGTGTAGGATATGCTTCAGATTGGTTCCACGGGTTGGCACAACATCGAGGGCCGAAGGGCCTGTACTGTGCTGTAATGTTCTATGTTCTCCAAGCTATTCTCATAACTGTAGTTTATTACCCCTGCAATCATTCTCATAAACCTCTTCTGCACTTTCTCCAATGTATTTGCATACTTCCCAAACTGTGGCATTCAGAAATGTACACAGTGTTCCAGCTGTGTTCTAATAATTGCCTTTTACAGGTCCCTTCTTCCTCTTGTACTCAATGCCCCTAATAAAGCCTGAACACTCTACACTTTTTAGTTGTGCTCTCTATTATCCTGCCATTTTCAATCACATACACAGATGCACCTCCTCCTGCCCACCAATTAGTTTAATATTTTTTATTTTATACCAGTTGTCCATATTCCTTCTGTCATAATGAAGCAGCTTACTTCTCCACACTGAACTTTATTGGCCATCTAGCTGTGCAATCCACCAATAGCTTTGGACTTCCACACTATTAGGGAGGTGATGGCCTAGTTGTATTATTGTTGAACTGTAGACCCAGATAATGTTCTGGGGACATGGGTTTGAATCCTGCCATGGCAGATCATGGAAATTGAATTCAATTTTTAAACAATTCTGGAATTAAGAGTCTCATGATGACCACGAATCCATCGTTGGAAAAACCATCTGGTTCACTAATGTCCTTTAGGGAAGGAAACTGCCATCCTTACCTGATCTAGCCTACGTGTAACTTCAGACCCATAGCAATGTGGTAGACTCTTAATTGGAATGGGAAATAAATGCTGATCTAGCCAGTGATGCCTGCATCCCATGAATGAATACAAAAAAATCTGTACTCCTCAATGCTTCCAAGTTTTTATTTAGAGACATAGAGTCATAGAGATGTACTGCATGGAACCAGACCTTTCGGTCCAACTCATCCATGCTGACCAGATATCCTAACCTAATCTACACTAATTTGCCAGCACTTGGCCTACATCTCTCTAAACCCTTCCTATTCATATACCTATTCAGATGCCTTTTAAATGTTGCAATTGCACCAGCCTCCACTCGCTCTGGCAGCTCATTCCATTCGTGCACCACCCTCTGCGTGAAAAAGTTGTCCGTTAGGCTCCTTTTATAACTTTCCTCTCTCACCCTAAACCTATGACCTCTATTTCTAGACTCCCCAACCCAAGGAAAAGACATTGTCTATTTACCCTATCCATGACCCTCGTGATTTTATAAACTCCTATAAGGTCACCCCCAGCCTCTGACACTCCAGGTAAATCAGTCCAGCGTATACAGCCTCTCCCTATAGCTCAAATTCTCCAACCCTGGCAACATCCTTATACCCCTATACACAATGCTTTGACCAATATAGGAAAGCATACCAAACGCCTTCTTCACTATTCTATCTAGCTGCAACTCCACTTTCAAGGAGTTATGAACCTGCACTCCAAGGTCTCTTTGTTCAGCAACATTCTCCATTAAGTGTGTAAGTCCTGCTAAGATTTGCTTTCCCAAAATGCAACACCTCGCATTTAACTAAATTAGACTCCATCTGCCGCTCCTTATCCCATTGGCCCATCTGATCAAGATCCTGATGTATTCTGAGATAACCTTCTTTGCTGTCCAGTACACCTCCAATTTTGGTGTCGTCTGCAAACTTACTAACTACACCTCCAACATTCACATCCAAATAATTTATTTAAATGATGAAAAGCAGTAGACCCAGCATCAATTCTTGTGGCACACCACCGGTCACAGGACCTTCAGTCTGAAAGGCAACCCTCCACCACCACCCTCTGTCTTCTACCTTCAAGCCAGTTCTATATCCAAATGGCTAGTTCTCCCTGTATTGTGTGAGATCTAACCTTGCTAACCTGTCGACCATGCGGATTCTTGTTGAATACCTTACTGAAATCCATATACATCATGTCCACCACTCTGCTCTCATCAATCCTTTTTGTTACTTCTTCAAAAAATTTAATCAAGCTAGTGAGACATGATTTCTCATGCTAACTATCCCTAATCTGTCCTTGCCTTTCCAAATGCATGTAAATCTTGTCCCTCAGGATTCCCTCCAACAACCTGCCCACTCACTCGTCTATAGTTCCCTTGTTTCTCCTTACCACTTTTCAAAAATAATGGCACCACTTTAGCCAACCTCCAGTCCTCTGGCACCTCACCTGTGACTATCAATGACACAAATATCTCAGCAAGGGGCCCAGCAATCACTTTGCTAGCTTCCCACAGATTTCTAGGGTACACGTGATCAGGTCCTGGGGATTTATTCACCTTAATGCATTTTAAGACATCTAGCATCTCCTCCTCTGAAATATGGACGTTTTTCTAGATGTCTCCATCTATTTCCCCACATTCTATATCTTCCATGTTCTTCTCCATGGTAAACACTGATACAAAATACTCATTTCATATCTCCCCCATCTCCTGTGGTTCCACATATAGGCTGTCTTGCTGATCTTTGAGGGGCCTTATTCTCTCCCTAGTTACACTTTTGTCCTTAATGTATTTATAGAATCACTTTGGATTCTCCTTAAGCCTATTTGCTAAAGCTATCTCATGTTCCCTTTTTGTCCCCGATTTCCCTCTTAAGTATACTCTTCTAAAGATTCACTCGATCTCTGCTGTCTGTACTTAACATTTACTTCTTTCTTTTTCTTAACCAAACCTTCAATTTCTCTAGTCATCCAGCATTCCCTGTACCTACCAGCCTTGCCTTTCACCCTAACAGTAATATACTATCTCTAGACTCTCGTTATCTCATTTTTGAAGGCTTCCCATTTTCCAGCTGTCTCTTTACCTGCGAATATCTGCCCCCAATCAACTTTTGAAAGTTCTTGCCTAATACCATCAATACTGGCCTACCTCCAGTTTAGAACTTCAACTTTTAGGTCCAGTCTATTCTTTTCCATCACTGTTTTAAAGCTAATAGAATTATGGTCGCTGGCCCAAAAGTGCTCCCCACTGACACCTCAGTCACTTTCCCTCCCTTATTTCCTAAGAGTAGGTCAAATTTTGCATCTTCCCTATTAGGTACATCCACATACTGAATCAGAAAATGTTCTTGTACCCACACTCCTGTCCATCTAAACCCTTTTCATATGGCAGTCCCAGTCTATGTTTGGAAAGTTAAAATCCCCTACCATAACCATCCTATTATTCTTACAGATAACTGAAAATCCTTACAAATTTTGTTCTTAACTTCCTGCTGATGACTGGGTGGGTCTATAATTATTCTCTACAAGCTTTGTAAGATGCCTAAGCATGCCTCATCTACTGCTTAGGCATCTTACAACCTCAGGGCTCAACGTGGCGTTTAACAATTTCACTTTTCTCCATGTTTGGTATCCTCCCCCACAGCTCTAGGTCCTATTTTGTACGGGTAATTTCCAGTGTAGCTAACACACTTTTAACCATGTATATTACATGTTAGCCTCCTGTCTAATATATACCTCACTGGGGGCTGATCTTCAGCAATTTCTTTGCTTATCTATCATTCTATCTGTCTTTCTATTTGGACACTGTCTCCATGTACCTGCCCATCCACCCCATCACCAACATTAATATCATTCTTTTCCAGCTGTTTTCACAATAAGCTTAACAATAAAGCTTAAATCAAAATTGAATTTTCAGTTCTGACAAAGTGTCACCACACTTGAAATGTTAACTCTCTTTTTATCTCTACAGATGTTCCCAAGTTTCTCCAGCACTTCCTGTTTTTGTTTCTGATCACCAACATCTGCAGTTCTTTGTTTTCACTTTAGTTAAACATGGCAGTCTCATAAGAAATCCATGTTTTCTCAGAAGCTCACGGTTGTCAGTTAATACAGTGATTTAGTCTTTTCAAAGAGCACCTTGGCGGCACGGTGGCTCAGTGGTTAGCACTGCTGCCTCACAGTGCCAGGGACCCAGGTTTGATTCCAGCCTCGGGTGACTGTCTGTGTGGAGTTTGCACATTCTCCCCGTGTCTGCGTGGGTTTCCTCCGGGTGCTCCGGTTTCCTCCCACCACCCAAAGATGTGCAGGTCAGGTGAATTGGCTGTGCTACATTGCCCATAGTGTTAGGTACATCAGCCAGAGGGAAATGGATCTGGGTGGGTTACTCTTCGGAGGGTCCGTGTTGACTTGTTGGGCCGAAGGGCCTGCTTCCACACTGCAGGGAATCTAATCTAGTCTAAAAGGCACCTACAGGCAAACTAGAAGTTAATTTAAGTAACTTTTTTTTTAACAAATCCTATAACATTCTGGGCTCCTCTGGATCATTCATGCAGAGACAATTACTTTAATCAATCTGCAGCATACCATAAGCTTTTCAGCCACCTACTCCTGCATGAAGTTTAATATGTTTCACTAACTCACACTTCTCACATTCACACTCATGTACTAGCCAATATTTATTCCTCAACCAGAATTATTAAATCATGAGACAACATGATTTAATAATTCTGGTTGAGGAATAAATATTGGCTAGTACAGTTTTTTTTCAGAATAATGTCATGGAATCTTTTATGTTCATCCAAGAGGAGAGGTGGGGCCATCCTGAAGACATTATGCACATCTGATAGTGCAGTTTTCCCTCAGTACATCATTGGATTGTCAAACTGGATTTTTTGTTTTAAGTCTTTGGACTGTGGGCTGTATCCCCTTTACATTTGTGATATAAGGTGTGTGATTTATATTTTGAACTCGTGGCATGTAGTTTTGTTCTGTGGCTATAAAGAGGTTTAAAGGTTAACTTGTAACTATTTCTACCCATAGTGAATTATTTTAAAACAGAATGAGAGAGAATCTTCTCGGAGGGTAATGGGGATTTGTTTTCTTTAGGTGAGCTTTGCAAGCGAACAACAAAAACATTGTCCTGTGTAAACCTTCATTTAAAAGGTTCTGGAAGTTGTGGGTTTTTTTTAGCTTTAGGTTTTAATTTATTTGACATAATAAACTTCTGTTTTATTGCTAAAACCAAATCTGCAGCTTTGCATGCTTATACTCAGTGAAACATCAACTCTTTAAAACCAAAAAGAATCTATCAAGCCAGATTGCAATTTGTGTTCTGACTTGTCCAGTAATAAAATCAGCTGACATCGTAACAACTGGAGACTCTTGGTGGAATTTGAATTCACTGCTTTTAAGAGGAATCTGTAACTTTCTACTAGAGTAATGGTCATGTAGTATGTGCATTGAGGTGAAGTTTATTACTTGAAATTTCAAAATGGATTTGAGTGTTGCTAAGAGTTTTCTAGAAATGGAAACTATAACAATGGATTATTTGAAAATTTTGACTAAAACTAAACAGAGAGTTAGCAGATAAATTGAAGTTTTTTTTTGGCAGTGAACCAATTTCGAGAACTATTGCAGTCATTGTAATGTTGGTAACCTGTACAATTGGAAATCCCATTTCTCTGGAATCCAGGCTGCAAACCAAGTACTCATATTTCCACACTCCCATGGTCCACACTGAATGACAGAATTTTTATGGTGCAGAAAGGGGCAATTTAGCCCATGTGCTACTTCTGGTTATAGCCATGCCAAATGTCATGTTGATAACGTCATTGACACAGATATTAGAAACTTGTGCCAAAAGTGTAAAAGTAGGATGATTTGGACAACAGTCAAAGCCTAACACTGATTTCCCTCAATTTTGCAGCTGATGCTCAACCTGAAATCACAGAGCTGAATATGTCCTCAGCAGCAGGAAGGATCTTTGCTTCCACCATCTGTCAAAACCAATTTAAAGAAATTATCGACTATCTCCAGATTAATTGCTGATTGATTTCCATTGGCCTTTGTTGAGTTAGTAGATGTGGCAAGTACTTTAAACTCTTATTTAAAGTCAATGGAGTCCACAGGGAACAATGTTGCATTTGGTAAAGATCTTAGTTCTCACATCAGGTGAGTTACTGAGACCAATGACTTCCATCATGAGCTGCAGTTTTGATCTGCTTAGCCTAGTTTGATGGGGAGTGTGAGCTGTGAAGGACAAGTCGCTGGAAAGGAGGTGGAAGGGGAGTTGGGCTTTCTCCAGGAAGGAAGAAATATCTCCACAGTGTTCTCAGGGAGCAATTTTCTCTCTTTAACTGTAAGCCAGAAACAGCTTGTGCTGTTTCTGTTTCACCAGGAGAATGTTTACTGAAATCAGCTACCTCATTCAAGCAAATGTCCAAACTTAGGGCAGGTCGGTGGTGAAATAACTCTTCAGAGGCTGGTATCCCATCACCAATCACCCTTTATTCACAATGATTACACTCCCTCTTAATGAGCCAGGCATTCTGCAGACCCAATATCCCAGAGATTCAACCTTTTATGTCAGTCAGGGCTTCCTAATTGGACCAGTTTTTGAGCCCCAATTATGGATTCATTGTATGGCTGACTTCGTTACAGTCATTACAGATGGTACCACGATTTTAAAGGTGACACAAGCCACATTCCTCTTCAGCACCCACTGCCGGATAAGAGAGGAGACTGACACCTGTCTGTGTAAGGAGACATGGATATATAGCCTTCTCTCCTCCAAAGAGAAACAGACAAATTGTATCTATGACCTCGCCAGAACAGGAGACTTCCCATGGTACTGGCTGCCAAAGAGTGCACGCAATTCTTTGTGAATGCTACATTTACACACTGGGATCTGCCACAACCACCGAGGTTTCACTCCCTGTGTGTAATTGTGTGTGACTACCATCTATATGTTAGTCATGCTAATGTCCTCTATCCTAACAGCTGTCATGCTGCATGCACCATGCATCAGTTCACTGCACCATCAGTATTTGATTCTTCATGAGTGAAAGAAGGATGGTGACTGCAAACAGGACCCCTTGGTTCATGACCATGTGAGTTATGGGGTTGGGGTTGAGGGCTGAGTCAGGGTGGCAATGTGCTTCAGAGGGTCAGCTCAGACTTGATAGTCCAAAATACCTTTTTCTGCTCTGGAGGGATTCTATGATTCTGCGATTGTTTGATTCTGGTGGGTAGCCCAACTACCTGTGACCAGTGCACATCCAATTCTGTCCTACAAAGTGGCAGGAAAGCAACCATCCCACTGCACCGTTCCAGAATGGAGCATATCTTGGGATTTGCTTTGGGCCGCTGCACCCTGCACATTGTCACCTGCCCTGGGACTCAGTGATTAATGGGGGTTTACTGTGAGCCACTGAGAAGAGATGGTGAGGAAGCAGAGGAAGGGACAAGGCAACCAAATCCACTCCCAAATTTCCTATTGGATTGCCCAGGATTGGCTTATCCTAGTGCAGATCTGATGAGTGAAGCTCAGATTTCCGTTGTGGACCTTCTCATCCTTCTGTTACTAACCACCATAGCAGTGTTTTACCATGTAGCTGAAAGAAAACCATCTTTGAACAAAGATTAGTATGAATCAAGCTATTAAGACAACTAATCACTCATCTACATTCATTTGGTCCCGGTCTTCCGTGCACCTCTGTCTGGCCTAGTCCTCCTATATCATGCCAATTTACTCAGTGGTTGGTGGAACGGACCTTTAGTGGAGGAGGTTGCGATGGTCTTGCAGGATGCCTCTGATTGGCTCAGGCCCTAGAAGAGTTGAGAGTGTGGTGCTGGAAAAGCACAGCCGGTCAGGCAGCATCCGAAGAGCAGGGGAATCGAAGTTTCGGACATAAGCCCTTCATCAGTAATCATTCTGCTCCTCAGATGCTGCCTGACCTGCTATGCTTTTCCAGCACCACACTCCCTACTCTGCTTTCCAGCAAGTGCAGTTCTCACTTTCCCCTCGGGCCCTGGAAGACTCAATTTGGCATGGGCAGTATGGCCTGGATTGGCTGACAGGCAGCAGCAAGGGCATTGGTAGCTGGCAGCAGTGGGAAAGTGAATGGTGTCACCCAAAGAGAGGAAACAGGCTGGAGTATAGGGATACTGTAGTTCTATAAAACCCCGGTTAGATTTCACTTGGAACACTGAGCAGATCTGGGCACTACCCGTTAGGAAGGATGTTTTGGCTATGGACAGATTTCAGTGCAGGTGCACATGAATTATACCTTGACTTCAGAGGTTTGGTTATGAAGAGAAATTAGACAAATTAAGCCTTTACTCTCTAAAATTTAGAAGGTTAAAGGGTAATGTAATTGAGGTCTTCAGGATATTAATAGGGGAAAAGAAAGGGTACATCAAGGTAGACAATTCCACTGGTTGGTGATTCTAGAACCAGGAGGCATAGTCTAAGAATTTGAGCCAGGTCATTCAGGAGAGATGTTAGAAAGCACTTCTACACACAAAGAGTAGTGAAAGTTTGGAACTCTCTTTCTCAAACAGTGGTTGATGCTAATTCAATTGTTAAATGTAAATCTGAGATAGGCATTTTTTAATTAAGCAAGGGCATCAAGG
>NC_057736.1:7321466-7322870 GCF_004010195.1 Chiloscyllium plagiosum | reverse complement strand
ACACTGCTCTTCAACAATCCAGAGCTGAAAAATGTGTTGCTGGAAAAGCGAAGCAGGTCAGGCAGCATCCAAGGAGCAGGAGAATCGACGTTTCGGGCATGAACCCTTCTTCAGCAACAATCCAGCCAATTGAGCTAAACCGATTCCCCAGTAATGGTAATGCCAATTAATGTCAAATGTAATTAATTTAAATGAAGTCTGATTGCTTTAGCATTTAGTCAGCATTATGTAGTCTGAATTTATCTTATCATGCATATTGCATAATTGCTTGACATTGCAGATCAATGAATCGAGTGCAGACACATTCCACTATTGATTTCACAGCATCTGTGTAATAGTACAGTACATGATGTTCCATGCTGTAACTTTCACAACTACATGGAAAAGGTATGTCAGGTCAAATGAATTGTAAACTTTTTGAAATTATTTTTCAAAGGAGAGGAAAGTGTGCACTCTAAGTTAAAATATATCAAGAAAGACATTCTGAAGCCTGTGCGTTCTCCTGATTTTATTTCATGCCTTTGTGACTTTGTTGAAAATGTGCCTTTTTTAGCCACATGCTGTAATTGAGCTCTAACTATGCAAATAAAAGGTAAAATTTTGAAAGTGTCCCGCAACTCGAACTCTCACTGAAAGATATGAGATCTATCAATTCTGTAGAGAGTGTTCATTGGTAGACTGGTGACAGAGGGAGTGGATGTTTAAGCTGGTGAAATATTTTTGCCAGTTTTCACTTTAAATTAAGTCTCGAGAAAACAGATTGTATCACATATCTTACAATATTACAACACAGGAATTCTTGGACAAGGTGTTTCAGTTTCTGTTGGCGTTCTTTGGCCAGTTTGTGTGATGGTGTCCCTGGTAGTGATACTATGGGTCTGAGTGGGATGTCCTGGGGGTGTTGTTGCTTTCCCGTTTCATTCTTTGTAGGTCAGCTCTGGTTATCTGTCCGTTTTTTTGTAGATTCCTTAGTGTGTTATTTATCCTATTGGTGAGTTGTGGTGTGGGGTCAAACTCCCACTCTATACAATCAACACAGGAATTCTTGGACATCATCAGAAATATACACATAGACAAAGAAGAAACCATGATATCATTCGATGTAACGGCACTGTTCACTTCGATTGACAAAACCCTAGCCAGAGAAACAATAGCCAACCTACTGGACATACAGAACAGAAAACAGGACGCTGAACCTATCAACAAAGACGGCATACTTAAACTACTGGACTTGTGCCTCACAACACACTTCACATTCAACAACCAGATATACGAACAAATCAACGGAACACCCATGGGATCACCAATCTCGGGACTCATAGCAGAAGCAGTAATGCAAAGGTTAGAACAAACAGTCTTACCACAAATTCAACCCAAACTCTGGGCCAGATACGTTGATGACAC
>NC_057736.1:7279395-7321149 GCF_004010195.1 Chiloscyllium plagiosum | reverse complement strand
CCTGACCTGCTGTGCTGTTCCAGCAATAAAGTTTCAACTTTGATCTCCAGCATCTGCAGACCTCACTTTCTCCCCAGAGAACAGCCAGGGAATTCCTAGAGGCATGGCATTCATCCACAAACTCCATCAACAAACACATCGACCTGGACCCAATATACCAACCACTATAGCGGACAGCTGAAACTGACAACCGGAAGCGGCAGGGACAGACCACTATAAACACCGGAGGAAACATCAAAGAAGCGCTTCGCAGGAGTCTCCCAAGCACTGATGATGTCGCCTAGCCAGGGGACGAAACGTTTGCAACAAAAACTTCCAGCTCGGCGAACAGAACCACAACAACGAGCACCCGAGCTACAAATCTTCGCACAAACTTTGAATATTGCTATCAATATTCTGACTGCAGGTACTGGCAGTCAGGTAAAGTATCACTGCTTCCACATACTGAATATAGCAGGCAACATTGGTAGTACACTGCAGGTGAATGCACAAGCTATGGGTATAGTAAACTAAGTAGCACCTTCAATTCATAATGTTGTTACAAGAAGATGGGTATTGATTTCAATGTTGGCTTCAAACATGTTGTGAAGCATAAGACACATGACTAAGAAAGAACTGATAGCTGGAAGCTCAATGAGTAAACAAAGGCCTTAATTTCTTAAATGGCCTTAGGTTCTACTCAATACGTGAAGCATTAAGATAAATCAACCTGGAAATATGACTTGATACTTAAAAAGGAGATGGCCCAGATGAAAATCTATTGATTCCTGAAATAGTTCTTAATTCCTATTCTAGACTGTTAATACTTTACTGAGCCAGCAAAATGTTGTCTTCAACAAGATACCCTTGGTGCTTCTTTTGAATCAGAGGGTGATCTACGTTAAAATGTTATATTGAAGAGTTGGGGCAATGGATATCATTTATCTTCAACTGAGCATTGAGCAGTGGGTTTTTAATTCAGGATCGGCGATCACATTGGCAAAAAGTGTAAAGTATTTTGCTCTAATGATAAATAAGGCAAAGAAAAAACACTTATTTCCAATTGTGTTCACCAACTATTGAGCAATTTTCAGATTTTCCTTGTTTAGCAGTTTCTGATATAGTTTAGGGTTCCCAGAATATCCCTCAGTGATATTCTGTCATGGTGCAGAAAGGTCACAAACTCACTGAGAGACAGAATAGATTTTGTTTCGTGTTCAGTGACACCCTTCAACAATATTACCTCCTCGAGACTGATTACTAAACTTAGTGATCTCGGACTAAGCCCCTCTCTCTGCAACTGGATCCTCAGTTTCCTGACCCACAGGTCACAATCAGTGAAGATTAGGTACAATATTTCATCCTCACTAACAGTCAGCACTGGAGTCCCCCAGGGGTGCGTACTCAGCCCCTTACCGTACTTGCTGTATGCCCATGACTGCTTCGCCACATACCAGACTAATGCCATTTACAAGTTCGCTGATGACACTGCCATAGTTGGTCAAATCTCAGATGGTGACGAAACAGACTACAGAAGGGAGGTGAAAGACCTGGAAAAACGGTGCACTGAGAACAACCTAGCTCTCAATGCCAGCAAAGCCAAGGGACTCATTACTGAAGTTACTCATGACCCCCTACACATTAACAGCACAGAAGTGGAACGAGTGGAGAGTGTCAAGATCCTGGGAGTGATCATCAACAACAAGCCTTCTTGGACTCTTCATGTGGCCGCACTGGTTACAAAGACCCAACAATGTCTCTTCTTCCTCAGGCAAGAGAAAATTTGGCATGACAGCAACTACCCTTGTCAACTTTTATAGGTGCGCCATCGGGAGCATTCTGTCTGGTTGTATCACTACCTGGTATAGATTAGAGTGGTGCTGGAAAAGCACAGCAGTTCAGGCAGCATCCGAGGAGCAGTAAAATCGACGTTTCGGGCAAAAGCCCCTCATCAGGAATACTTCATCAGACTTTTGCCCGAAACGTCGATTTTACTGCTCCTCGGATGCTGCCTGAACTGCTGTGCTTTTCCAGCACCACTCTAACCTAGACTCTGGCTTTCAGCATCTGCAGTCATTGTTTTTCACTACCTGGTATGGCAACTGTACCATTCAAGATTGGAGACAGTTACAGAGAGTGGTGAACTCGGCCTGGAAAATCACAAAGGCCAACATCCCACCTATAGAATCCATCTACCAGGCCCGCTGTCAAGGAAAGGCCGCGAGCATTCTCAAAGATCCATACCACCCTGGCAATGCTTTTCTACAACCTCTACCATCGGGGAGAAGGTACAGAAGCGTGGACACATGCACCAGCCAATTTCGAAACAGTTTCTACCCTACTGTTGTTAGAATACTGAATGGACTCGCCTGTACCTGTGTTTTTGTTTTGCTGCTGTTTACACATCTATGCTACTTAACTATGTGATCTGCCTGTATTGCAAGACAGAACTTTTCACTATGCCTCAGTACACGTGACAATAAATTCAATTCAGACGCCACTGTTCAGAAGTCATTTCTTTGTTGCTGGGCCCACCCGGCTGAGATGCCACTGATTTGGATCCCGTACTGGACCACATTCAGTCCACAACCAGGAACCCTCAGCTCTGCTGTCGCCACTGCATCACCAACAATGGGGAGAATCTGGTTCTGAGCCTAACAGGAGTTGCTGTCATTATCACGCTGATAACCAACAGTCCCTGCTCAGGGGCTACATAACCAGGAACTCCTGGCTCTGCTGTTTACCTGATGCCTGGAGTTCCTGCTCCAGGCTCACCACAACCAGGAGTCCCTGGATCTGCTGTAAGGCCAAGCTGTTGCCTCAAGAGTCCTGATCCCCCTCTGCAAATGTCATCCCATCTGCCGCAGACGACAACGAAGAGGATGAAGAAAAAGGAAAGTAAAGGCAATGAAGGTGAAAAGGGTAAGGAAAGAGAAGAAGTGGCCATCTGGAGTGGATGGGCCCAGGAGCCTGATTGCTGCTTACGCTGCCAACGCTGCCATAAGGAGCTTTGGTGAATTTCTGCAGCACATCTTGTTGATAGTACACACAGCTGGTACTAAGTGTTGGTGGCAGAGGGAGTGTATGCTTCCAGATGTGGTGCCAATCAAGTGGGCTGTTTTGTTCTTGAAAGCTTGAGTGTTGTTGGAGCTGCACTCATCCAGGCAAGTGGAGAATGTTCTATTACATTCCTGCTTGTACCTTGTAGATAGTGGACAAACTTTGGGAAGACAGGAGATAATTTACTTGCTTCAGGATTCCTAATCTCTGACCTGCTCTTGCAGTCAGTGTATTTATAATTTGGAGATGCCGGTGTTGGACTGGGGTGTACAAAGTTAAAGATCACACAACACCAGGTTATAGTCCAACAGGTGTAATTGGAAACACTAGCTTTCAAAGCACTGCTCCTTCATCAGGTGGTTGTGGAGTATAAGATTGTAAGATACAGAATTTATAGCAAAAGTTTACAGTGTGATGTAACTGAAATTATACATTGAAAAATATCTTGATTGTTTGTTAAGTCTCTCATCTGTTAGAATGACCATGTTAGTTTCACTTCTTTCATATGTAAATCGCAAAACTTTTTTTAAAACGTTACATTCTCAAGTGAACTTCAACAATTGGTGTCAGCCCAGACAATGTATTGGGTATTAGCAGCCCTCTGTGCTGCTGTCTGTGCCATAATGTTTAGACTGATTCTGATCTAAAAAATGAATTAACCGAATCTTACGTGGATTCATGCAGTTTTTGAGCAAAGTACAATGTAACTGTGCAAGTACAAATTCAATGATATAACCCTGTCATGGTAGATACTGCAAGACGTGTCAGAGTGTGGTCATGGATACCACCATTAAGCGTGGGGACAACTCCCACAATGTACATGGCAGGTACTCATGCGACTCAGTCAATGTTGTCTATTTCTCAATGGAGTCGATTTTACTGCACCTCGGATGCTGCCTGAACTGCTGTGCTTTTCCAGCACCACTCTAATCTATACCAGGTAGTGATACAACCAGACAGAATGCAGAATGCTCCCCATGGTGCACCTATAAAAGTTGACAAGGGTAGTTGCTGTCATGCCAAATTTTCTCATGCCTGAGGAAGAAGAGATGTTGTTGGGTCTTTGTAACCAGTGCGACCACATGAAGAGTCCAAGAAGGCTTGTTGTTGATGATCACTCCCAGGAGCTTGACACTCTCCACTTGTCTATCCTATATGCTGCAGGCAAAGATGCCCTGAGGCATGGTACGTTGGGGAAGCCGAGCAGAGGCTAAAGCAACGGATGAATGGGCACCGCACAACAATCGACAAACAGGAGGGTTCCCTCCCAGTTGGAGAATACTTCAGTGGTCCGGGACATTCTATCTCGGACCTTCGGGTGGCCATCCTCCAAGGTAGACTTCAGGACAGGCAACAGTGAAAAATGGCAGAGCAGAGGCTGATTAGCTAAGTTCGGTACCCATAGGGATGGCGTCAACATTCCTATACATGCACACACACAAGCAACACACACAAACAAACACACACACACACAGAGGCACTCCAACACACACATACACACACACAGACACTCACACGCACATACACTCTCTCACAGACACTCACAAACCCACCCCAGACACACACACACACACACATACACATGCAAGTTTGTGGGGTGAATTTGTACTTGCACAGTTACATTATACTTTGCTCAAAAACTGCATGAATCCATGTAAGATTCTGTTAATTCATTTTTTAGATTAGAATCAGTCTAAACATTATGGCACAGACAGCAGCACAGAGGGCTGCTAATACCCAATACATTGTCTGGGCTGACACCAATTGTTGAAGTTCATTTGAGAATGTAACTTTTTAAAAAAAGTTTTGTGATTTACATATGAAAGAAGTGAAACTAACATGGTCATTCTAACAGATGAGAGACTTAAACAATCAAGGTATTTTTCAATGTATAATTTCAGTTACATCACATTGTAAACTTTTGCTATAAATTCTGTGACTTACAATCTTATACTCCACAACCACCTGATGAAGGAGTAGCGCTTCGAAAGCTAGTGCTTCCAATTAAACCTGTTGGACTATAATCTTGTGTTGTGTGATTTTTAACTGTATTTATATGGAGAGTTTAGTTGAGTCTCTGGTCAATGGTAACCCCAGGATGTTGAGAGTGGGACATTCAGCAATGATAATGCCAATTAATGTCAAGTGTAATGAGTTTATATGAAGCCTGATTGCTTTAACATTTAGTTAACCTTACTCAGTCTGAATTTATCTCATCATGCATATTGCATAATTGCTTGACATTGTAGATCAATGAATCGAATGCAGACACATTCCAGTATCGATTTCACAGCATGAGTAACAGTACAGTACATGATGTTCTACCAGCTGTAACTTTCACAACTACATGGGGAAGATGTATCACGTCAAATGAATTGTAAACTTTCTGAAATTAAAAAAAAAACATTTTAATTCAGTGATGGGACATCGTTGGCAAAGTCTGAATTTCTTGCCCATAGCTTGTTCCAGTGGGGATTGTAGATGGGTATTGATCGACAGCAGTTCGTCTGTTGAAGCACTGTTGGGTAGACAGTTCCAGGATTTGTCCAAGTAATTGTGAGGAAACAGTTATATACATCCACATCTGAACAGTTTTGGGCTTGGTGGCATGTGGTATTTTCCCAGATGACCATTTCTGGGACCTTTTGGTATTAGCCACCTTTACTCATGTGCAGTACAGGATAAGAGTGGCTTGAGATCAGTCATTGCCACCAATCCTCCTTTGTCTTTGCTTTGTGTTGGACCTACCTAATGATTAGTGGGGGAGAATATATCACCATAGAGTATCTACAAAAGAGGCATTGAATTTAAATAACAAGTTTTATTGTATGATAGCAGTAAGTAGAACATAGAATAGTACAGCACAGGAACAGAACCTTTGGCTCATGATGTTGTGCCTAACATGACGCCAAATTATAGTAATCCCTTTCGTCTGCCCTTGGACCATATCCCTCAATTCCTATAAGATTCATGTGCTTATCCAAAAGTCCCTTTACACACCTCAATCATGTCTATCTCTACCACCATCCCTGGCATCACATTCCAGATTCCTACCACACACAAGCTTGCCCCTCACATCTCATTTGAACTCCCCCCATGCCCTCGCTACCTTAAATGCATATCCTTAGTTTTAGGCATTTCAACTCTAGGGAAAAGATTCTGACTATCAACCCTCTCTCCGTACCTCATAATTTTATAAACATTCTATCAAGTCTCCCCTCAGTGTCCATCACTCTATAGAAAGCAAGCCAAGTTTTTCCAGCCTCCCCTTATAGGTCATACCCCCTAATTCAGGTAGTGTCTTGTTAAACCTCATCTGCATCCTCTCCAAGGTCTCCATATTCACTCTGTAATGTGGCAACCAGAATTGAACGCAATACTCTGTGTGGCCCAACCAAAGTCTTCTAAAGCTGCAACATGACTTCCTGACTCTTGAATCAATTACTCAGCCAATGAAGCAAGCATCTTTACCACCCTATCCACTTGCATGGCCACATTCAGGGAGCTATGGTATTAAACACCAAGGTCAATGCAGGTGAAGATCCTGCCATTAACAGTATACTTTTCTTTAACATCTGATCTTCCAAAGTGCAGTAACTCACATTTACCTGGATTAAACTCCATCTGCCATTTCTCCACCCAGATCTACAACTGATCTATATTTCACTGTATACTTTGACAACATTCTGCACTATCCACAACTCCACCAATCTTTATATCATTGGCAAACTTACTAATCCACCCATCTACATTTTGATCCAAATCATTTATAGATATCACAAACAGCAGAGATCCCAGTACGGATCCCAGAGGAACATCACTAGTTACTGACCTCCAGGCAGAAAAACACTCTTCCACCACTATCCTCTGCCTTCTATGGGCAGGCTAATTCAGAATCCATGTATGCATGTCACCATGGATCCCATGCATCTTAATCTTCTAGATAAGCCTACCATGAGGGACCTTGTTGAAAGCCTCACTAAGATCCACTGTGACAAATTCACTGCCCTACCCTCATTGATCACCTTCACCACCTCCTCAAAAAATTCAATTAAGTCAGTAAGACATGGCCTGCCCCACAAAGAGCCACGCTGATTATCCCTGATTAGGCCATGCTTTTCCAAATACATGTAAATCCTATCTCTAAGAATTCTTTCCAATAGCTTCCCAACCACTGCTGTGAGACTCACCAGTCTATAGTTTCCTGAATTATCCCTATTTCTCTTCTTGAACAGAGGAAAAACATTAACTATTTCTTTTTTGATTAGATTAGATTAGATTACAGTGTGGAAACAGGCCCTTTGGCCCAACAAGTCCACACCGACCCGCCGAAGCGAAACCCACCCATACCCCTACATTTACCCCTTAACTAACACTACAGGCAATTTAGTGGGACCAATTCACCTGACCCTGCACATCTTTGGATGGTGGGAGGAAACCGGAGCACCCGGAGGAAACCCACGCAGACACGGGGAGAACGTGCAAACTCCACACAGTCAGTTGCCTGAGGCGGGAATTGAACCCGGGTCTGCCACCGTGACGCCCACAATTTACCAATCCTCTGGACCTCTCTAGTGGCTAGCGAGGATACAAAAATCTTGGTCAAGGCCACTGCAATCTCCTCTCTTTCCTCTCTAAATAACCTAGGATAGATACTATTGGATCATGGGGACTTAAACACCTTAATGCTCTTCAAGAGACCCATCACCACTTCTTTCTTGATCTCAAAATGCCCAAGCATATTAGCATGCTCCACACTAATCTCACAATCCTCCATATCCTTCCCGGGGGTGAATATTGATGCAAAGTACTCATTTAGGATTTCACCCACATCCTCTCCAATCACAAGTTCCCTCCTTTATCCTTGAGTGGTCCTACTTTCTCTCTTGTTATCTTCTTGTTTTTAATGTATGTATAGAATGCCTTGAGATTCTGTTGAACCCTACTTGCCAAGGTCATTTCTTGGCCCCTTCTTGCTCTCTTAATTCCCACATTGGAGACCACATTGTGAGAACAAATGCAGTAGACTAGATCATGTGAAGTGTAGGTGAAGTGTTGCTTCACCCAGAAGTTATGATTGGGCCCTTGGATACTGAGGAGAGAAGAGGTGAATGGGCAGTTGTTACACCTATGGTGGTTGCAGGGGAAGGTGGCATGGAGCTGTGGGTGGGTGATGGGAGTGAAGGAAGAGTGGACCAAGGTGTCCCGGAGGGAATGACCCCTGCGTTAAACAGACAAGGGAGGGGAGGAGAATATGTGTCTGGTCAGAGACCGTTACCTCTGGGAGTATGGTTTCCTCTACATTGGGGAAACAAAGGGTAGAATGGGTAACCGCTTCGCATTCTGCCTGCAAAAAAAAACCCCTGAACTTCCAGTTGCCTACCACTTTAACACACCACTCTGTTCCCTGGCCAACATCTCTGTCTTAGGCCTGTTGCAGTGTTCCAGCGAAGCTCAGTGCAAGCTGGATGAACAACACCTAATTTTCCGCTTGAGGACCCTGTAGCCCTCAGGACTCAATATCAAGTTCAATAATTTTAGGTCTGGAACTGTCCCAAATCCTAACCCCCCTAACCCACATACCAGGCCTTGTTATCACATAGTCTGACATTACATACTACCTATTGTTAGCCACTAATAGTTTCCACTAACAGCTATTCACCCTCCACGCCATATCGTTAACTAATTGTTTGTCTATTCAACTGCACTGTTTGCTCTTTGGGCTTGAACCCCATTTATCATTTACACTTTACCCTCTTCCACTCCCCTATCCCCTGCATATAAATCGACATTTTCCTAGCTACCATCAGTTCTGAGGAAGGGTCATGGGACCTGAAATATTAACTCTGATTTCTCTTCACAGATGCCATCAGAGTTGCTGAGCTTTTCCAGCAACTTCTGTTTTTGTTTCTGATTAAGAGTATCCGCGGTTCTTTCAGTTTTTAAGAGTTCTGGAGCAGCAGCCAAATAAATGCATATGCATTTTGTTTACAGTGCTTACTGGTAGACCAGTAGCAGAGAAGATGTTTAAGATGGTGAAATATTTTTGTCAACTTTCATTTTAAATTAAGTCTCTAGTTAACAGATTGAATCACATATCTTGCAACATTGCTCTGAAAATTCTGAGGTAAAGTATCAAGGCATTTATATACTGAATATAGGCAGGAAACGTTGGTAGTAAACGGCAGGTAATCGCACAAAGTGATAGGTACAATAAAGTAAGTGGCACTTTCCATTTATAATGTTGTCACGGGCAGATGGGTATTGATTTCAATGTTGGCTTCAAACATGTTGTGAAGCATAAGACACATGACTAAGAAAGAACTGATAGCTGAAAGCTCAATGAGTAAACAATGGTCTTTCTTTCTTCAGTAAACCATAAACTTAAATCTTAAATGACCTTAAGTTTTACTCAAAACATAAAGCATTAAGATAAATAGACCTGGAAGTGCGAATTGATTCTTAAAAAGGAGATGGCCCAGATGACATCCTAAGATGGTTCTTAAATAGTATTCTGACCTTTAATGCTTAAATGGTGGGCAAAGTGTCCTCTTCAACAAGATGATACTTTCAGTACTTCTTTTGACTCAGATGGTGATCTATGTTAAAACCTTACATTGAAGAGTTGGGGCAATGGATGTCATTTGTCTTCAACTGAGAATTAAACAGTGGGTTTCTAAATTCAGGATCCAAGATCAGGTTGGCAAAAAATGTGAAATACTCTAATGAAAGCTAAGGCATAGAAAAGATATTTATTTCTAATTATGCTCACTGACTGTTCAGCAATTTGCAGATTTTCTTTGTTTAGCAGTTTCTGAAATACTTCAGGATTCCTAGAATATGACTGATGTTCTGTCATGGTACAGAAAGGTCACAAATGAACTGAGCCACATAATAGATTTATATTTTCTATTCAGTGACAGCAGCAGGCATCTCGAGAATCTTTATTAAGCTGTGTTTGAAGTCTGCATACATTCAATATTTTTCCATTCCCGATATTTATACCCAAATGTATTGATTTCTGTCTCCTTTACATTACAGTGGAAGAGGCTATACAATGTGTTAAGTGCTAGTTTTCACTGTAGGGGACCAGGTAGACTATTGTTAGTCATACTGCCACAATCACACAATGTGTTCTCAAAGGCAGACGTTTTCATTGAAGGAAGGGGAATGGAAGCTGTAATTCATTCCTGTCCACAAACCCACCAGATGGTGACAGAATTGAATCACTATTTTCAAGGGGGCACACGTTTTTGGTGAAAGGCAGGAACTTTAGGGGTTTTCAGGTAAATGTTTTTCACTCAGGAAGTGATGGGAATCTGAAATGCTGGGATTCTGAAACTTGCACTTCTTGTTGAGGTGGGAAACCTCACAATCTTTAAAAAGTATTTGGATGAGCACTTGAAATATCACAGCATTCAAGGCTATGGGCCAAGTGCTGGAAAATGGGACTGTGTAAATTTAGTGTAGTTTTGGTGGTACAGATGATTTGATGGACTAAAGGACCTCTTCTTGAGGGGTGTGGGGAGGCGTGTGTCACTTATTATAGTTATGGATTAGGCATTTTATAGTCAATTAGTGTATACAGGGATAGAAATGAGGCCAGCGTAGAGAATTTCCTATGAGAGTAGATGTCCCTAATGCAGCCATTACTGTGCATGTCACGTGAGTTTTGAAGAAGCACGGGGGAGATTGCAGTGCATTGCTGTCTCCCAAGATGTCAGTGGAAAGCCAGAAGTTTGGGAACAAGGATGGAGCAGTCTGCTAGATGTCTGACAACAATATTGGCATGAGTCAGTTAGCAGGCACTTTCAGTGCCAAACGTGAACCAAGAGAATTCTGGATTCAGTGCAAGCAAAGATTCACTGATCTTATATAGTCTGGAAAAATGTATGTAACATCCTTAGGATAGACCTCTTGGTATTCATCCCCCACCAGCAGGCACATCACCCCAGGGTGCTTGCTGTTCATGAACATGGGAAGGATCTGTTCCTAGAGTATTTACTCACCCCTCAGAATGGATCAGAGACACTTTTGCTGTAAATTGGGGAGGATGTCTATCTTTCATTGGTGTGAAGAGTCTAAATGTTTCAGGATTCATCTTCAATGCAAAAAAAGAGATTGCTGGGGAAACCCAATGGGTCTGGCAGCATATGTATAGATTAGATTAGATTCCTACAGTGTGGAAACAGGCTTTTTGGCCCAGCCAGTCCACACCGACCCTTTGAAGAGTAACCCACCCAGACCCAATTCCCTCTGACTAATGCACATAATATTATGTGCCAATTTAGCATGGCCAATTCACCTGACCTGCATATCTTTGGATTGTGGGAGGAAGCTCACACAGACACAGACACGAGGTGAATGTGCAAACTTCACACAGACAGTCACCTGAGGCTGGAATCGAACCTGGGACCCTGGTGCTGTGAGGCAGCAGTGCTCACCACTGAGCCACCGTGTCGCCCCATATGTGGGGAGAAAACAGAGATAACATTTCAGGTCCATTATGATTGTTCTTCAGGATTTTGCTTTTATATGCATCTTCAATGGATATTCGCACATGTGATTGCATTACCTCAGGTTAACTTTCCTACCATGTCCTGTACCCTGGGTCAGAGGGATGCAGTTGAAGCTTTCCTGAATCAAGAGATTCCTGAGTTTTGCGGGAGTCTGACAGTTCCTGTGTGCCTATCCCTGTACCCAACACATTACTTCAGCAGGGAGAAAGTGAGGACCGCAGATGCTGGAGATCAGAGTCGAGAGTGTGGTGCTGCAAAAGCACACAAAGCAGGTCAGGCAGCATCCGGGGAGCAGGAAAATTGATGTTTTGGGTATAAGCCCTTCATCAGGAATGAGGCTCATGGGCCAGGAGGTTGAGAGATAAATGGGGGGGGGGGGTGGTGTTGGGGGGAAGGTAGCTGAGAAAGCTGAGATGTAAGTTGGGGACAAGGTGATAGGTTGGAGATGAGGGTGGAGCGGATAGATGGGAAAGGTGATGGACAGGTCAAGAGAGCGATGCTGAGTTGGAGGCTTGTGACTGGGACAATGTGGGGAGAGGGGAAATGAGGAAACTGGTGAAATCCACATTGATTCCATATGGTTGCAGGGTCCTAAGGCAGAATATGAGGCATTCTTCCTCCAGGCGTCGGGTGGTAAAGATTTGGCAATGGAGGAAGCCCAGGGAGTGGGAGTTGAAGTGTTCAGCCATGGGGATGTGAGTTTGGTTGGTGCAGGTGTCTGATACAACCTGCAAGTTGGTGTCCTGTCTCCCTGATGTAGAGGAGACCACATCGGTGCAATGGATACAGTAGATGACATCGTTGAAGGTACAGATAAATTTCTGTTGGATGTGGAAGGATCCTTGGGGATCTTGGACAGAGGTCAGGGGAGAGGTGTGGGTGCAGGTTTAGCACTTCCTGTGGTGGCAGGGGTAGGTGCCAGGAGTAGGGTGAGGGCTGGTGGGGGGGGCGTGAATCTGACAAGGGAGTCAAGGAAAGAATGGTCTTAGAGTCATAAATTCATAGATATGTACAGTACGGAACCAGACCCTTCAGTCCAACTCATCCATGGTGACCAGATACCCCAACTTAATCTAGTCCCACTTGACAGCACCTGGCCCATATCCCTCCAAACCCTTCTTATTCATGTACCCATCCAGATGCCTTTTAAATGTAGCAATTGTACCAGCCTCCACCACTTCCTCTGGAAGCTCTTTCCAAACCACCCTCTACATGGAAACGTTGCCCCTTAGGTCTCTTTTATATCTTGCCCCTCCCACCCTAAATCTATGCCCTCTAGTTCTGGACACCCCCAAAAAGACTTTGTCTATTTGTCCTATCCATGCCCTTCATGATTTTATAAACCTCTATAAGGTCATCCCTCAGCCTCCAACGATCCAGGGAAACCAGCCCCAGCCTGTTCAGTCTCTCCCTGTAGCTCAAATCCTGCAACCGTGGCAACATCCTTGTAAATCTTTTCTGAACCCTTTCAAGTTTCACAACATCTTTCCGATAGGAAGGAGACCAGCATTGCATGCATTATTCTAAAAGTGGTCTAACAAACGCCCTGTACAGCTGCAATATGACCTCCCAACTCCTATATTCAATACTCTGACCAATAAAAGAAAACATACCAAATGCTTTCTTCACTATCCTATCTATCTGCGACTCCACTTTCAAGGAGCTATGAACCTGCACTCCAAGGTCTCTTTGTTCAGCAACACTCCCTAGGACCTTACCATTAAGTGTATAAGTCCTGCTAAGATTTGCTTTCTCAAAATGCAACACCTCACATTTATCTAAATTAAATTCCACCTGCCACTCCTCAGCCCATTGGCCCATCTGATCAAGATCCCGTTGTAATCTGAGGTAACCTTTCTCGTTGTCCACTACACCTCCAAATTTGGTGTCATCTGCAAACTATGTTTACATCCAAATCATTTATATAAATTACAAAAGTAGAGGACCCAGCACCGATCCTTGTGACAATCCACTGGTCACAGGCCTCCAGTCTGAAAAGCAACCCTCGACCACTACTCTTTGTCTTCTATTTTCGAGCCAGTTCTGTATCAAAAAGGTGATGGGCAGGTTAAGAGGGTGGTGCCAAGTTGGAAGCTTGGGACTGGGATAATGTGGGGGGGGAAAGCTGATAGAGGTAGGGAGGGAAATATATGTCTGGTGGTGGTGTCCGTTTGTAGGTGGCGGAAGTGGCAGTTGATGATGTGATGTATATGGAGGTTGGTGAGGTGGAAAGTGAGGACTGTCTGTCCTTGTTGAGTTGGGAAGGGTGGGGTTCGAGAGCGAAGTTGCAGGAAGTGGAGGAGATGTGCTGGAGGGCGTCATTGACCATGTGGGAGAAGAAATTGTAATCATTGAAGAAGGACGTCATCTGCAATTTTCTCAGGTGGAATTGGTCATCCTGGGAACAGATGTGGCAGAGGTGGAGGAATTGGGAATAAGGGATGCTGTTTGTACAGGAGGTAGGGTGGGAGGAGGTGTCGTCCAGGTAGCTGTGGGAGTTGGTGGGCTTGAAGTAGATGTACGTAGTAGAAGTAGCTTTCCCTCCCCATCTCAAACAGCATTCCAGAGAGACCATTCCCTCCGTGACTCCCTTGTCATATCCACACCCCCTCCACCAGCCCACACCCTACTCCCGGCACCTTACCTTGCCACCGCAGGAAGTGTTAAACCTGCGCCCACACCTTCCCCTTCACCCTGTCCAAAAGCCCAAGGATCCTTCCACATCCAACAGAAATTTACCTGTACCTCCACCAATATCATCTACTGTATCCATTGCAACCGATGTGGTCTCCTCTACACGGGGAAACAGGATGCCAACTTGCAGATCATTTCAGAGAACATCTCTGGGACACCTGCACCAACTAACCCCACGTCTCTGGCAGAACATTTCAACTCCCCACTCCCACTTTGTCAAGGACATGCAGGTTCTGGGCCTCATCCACTGCCAAACCTTTATCACTCGACGCCTGGAGGAAGAAAGCCTCATATTCTGCCTTGGGATCCTGCAAACACAATGATTCTGTAAGTTCTGACCAAAGTTATAGTATGGAGTGACCTGGAGCCTTCTCAGCATTTTAGCAGCAAATATTCTCAGCAAAATACAGATTATATTTACAGATAAATGCTGGGATTTGAATCAGTGACAGTAAATAAATATAACCGTGACAATTATCTAGCTAAGTTAGGAACCTGCAACCACACTGTATCAATGTGCGTTTCACCAGTTTCCTCATTTCCCCTCCCCCCACATTATCCCAGTCCCAAGCCTCCAACTTGGCAACACCCTCTTAACCTGCCCATCACCTTTCCAATAATTCCGCTCTACCCTCCTCTCCGTCCTATCACCTTCTCCCCCATCTTCATCTACCGATTGCATTCTCAGCTACCTCCCCCCCAATCCCACCTCCCTTCCATTTATCTCTCAGGCTCCCAGCCCACAAACCTCCTTCCTGACAAAGGACATGCCAGAAACGGTCAATTCTCCTGCTCCTCGGATGCTGCCTGACCTGCTGTGCTTTTCGACCCACATTCCTTCAGCAGTCCCAACATCATTGGAACTTGAGACACTGTTGAAACTGGAAGAAGGAGCCAGCAGATGATAAGATGGATGCCTAAGTTAAGTAAGTTGGACCTTTTTTGGGCATGGAGGGATCTGAGCATCCAGGGAAAAGAGACAGAGTTGGGGGAGGAAGATTTGGAGAGCAGGTAATGAGGAATGTAGGTGACTTCGGGGTGGGAGTGTCCCTGATATGCATAGGGTCACCCCTGGAATGACATTCCCTCCATTCTGATTTTTTAAGCCTGGTCTCAAACGAGGCCTTGCCCATGCCACCCCATTGCAACCACACTACAGGTTCTCCTATAACATCGTAGTTGCATTCCAGCAAAACCTTGCTTAATAGAAAAGTGCTTATTAGAAATAATGGGGCCTATGGGGAAAGTGGGGTTGGGGAAGACCAGCAAAATATAACTCTCATGATCATTCAAAAATCATCCAAATGCCTAACACAAAGAATAGCACAACCTGAATGAAGGCTCAAATCATATTTATTAATGAAACAAATGTAAACTTAACACATTACATTGAAAAAATATGGTTAATGCAGGGACAGAGGGTCATCATCATCACCACCTTCAGGTACAGTTGTGATTGCAGAAGTGGATGGCTGTAGTTGATTGTCTTCTGACTGTTTCTTGGATGTTGGTTTAAATTGTGTGAATTGCAGGTACAAGAACAATTTAGAAAGGCAAATGGTATCTATAAGATTAATGCAGTCCTGCAGGAATTATGCAGGGTTTATACAGGAATTATACAAGAATATTCATGTCTCAGAGGGAGAGCAATGAGTATTCATTAATTTCTGTACCTCTCATATGCTCCGACGACATCGGCACATGCGCAAAATGAAGCGTGTGAATCGCTGCTGGAATCACGCTATTGCGAACAGAGGTAAGTGTTGAAAATACTGTTCCCTAATTCTTCAGCAGTGTTATAGCCAAATCGCACTGCTGAAAAACACACACACACACATCATTTGTCATGATTTTACATGAACCACTGGCTCCTGATTTTGCTGTTTTTATAAGACCTTCTCCTATTGAGTTCCCTCATTGCTGGATCATCCATAAATTCCAAGTAATTCAGTTTAACAGAAAACTTTCAAAACTATGAGGACCTTTTTGATAAGTGCAAAATAGAAGCAGACAACATTAAATGACAGCAGGGACCTTGGCGTGAAGAAAAACCTGGAAAAGGCCGCATAGCAGAGAGGATCAGGTAAGTGGAGAGAGTCCATATGATAGGACCAACAGTGGGGAGTGGGGGGAGCAGATCAGGCTAGCACATGAGAGGAATGGAAAGCATTGAGAGAAATAAGGGCACGACACAGGAAGAAAGCAACTCCGGCATGAGGAGCACATTATGAATGTTAGAATCTGAGAAATGCAGTCCTGCACTTTGAACAGAGCATATAATTGTTCTGCACTGTTAAACTAAATTCCACAATGCACCATACCAAATGGACCTGTGAGAGAGTTTTATGTGGTGTTTAAGGGTATTGTTATTTCTGAATGAAAACGACAATAAAGTTAATGAGTGCAACAGATAATACAGGTGTAGAGGTTACACGTTGCACCATAATGATTTACAGTGAAGTAGAGTCATGTGAGACAAATTCATTAAAGTCACAGATGCAAGTAGTTTGTGCTCATGCGCCAATGTTTAATATGCTCCAAAAATGTATTGTTTATTGGTCTCACACTATAGAAGGGAACAGCCATTATCTACCATTCTGCAAAGTTATTGATTTTGAAAATTGACAGATGATTTTTAACAGTCCTTGCATTCTTGTAATAAATGTCTCCACAACAATAGTCAAGGTATGAGTCAAGAAATGTGAACCAGTACAATACAAAGATTAAGCTGGATTTAATGTTTCTTTTGTTGTGAAGTTGATGTATGTGAGACAAGAGGAGATTAGTATTTTCTTGTTCTGGAACAAGGTAAAGTCACATGCAAGGCTTTGTCCCATGACAATTCCAGTAAATAATCAGAAAGACAGATGACTAAAATGTGAACAAAGGATCTACTGCATATGTTTTGACATCTAAACTTAATAAAAAATATCTGAAACATTGCTGGGTCTGGTGGACAAAAGCTACATGTGCAGACTTTAAATGATTCAGTTAGTGCCACAGCTCCTGTTGAATGATCATTGAGAAGCAATATTGGGCGGCATGATGGCTCAGTGGTTAGCACTGCTGCCTCACAGTACCAGGCACCCAGGTTCGATTCCTGCCTCAGACGTCTGTCCGTGTGGAGTTTGCACATTCTCCCCGTGTCTGCATGGGTTTCCTCCGGGTGCTCCGGTTTCCTCCCACAATCCAAAGATGTGCAGGTCAGGTGAATTGGCCGTGCTAAATTGCCCGTAGTGTTAGGTGCATTAGTCAGGGGTAAATATAGGGTAGGGGAATGGGTATAGGTGGGTTATCCTTCGGAGGGTTGGTGTGGACTTATTGGGCCGAAAGGCCAGTTTCCATACTATAGGGAATCTAACTTAAAGGGAGACTTGAGACAAATTCATGACCTGGACTGAGTATTACTCCCTGAATTAAAGGGATAACCATCAAGGCAGACCAACATCTTTCAATGTCAAAATGAGCAAAGAAAAGAGAATAGAAATTAAACGCATGGTGCGAGCAGCAAAGATCTATCTAGCAAAGAAGATGCAACTTTGAATAAGGATGTGTTGTCTTTTCACAATGGGTGGGATGGGTAAATTTATCAGAGATGTAAATGGTGTCTAAAGAAATGTTGGCTATCAAGAAAACAAAACTGAATCCTTATTCTGAAATTCTGTGGCTGTTTAATCATATGGATGGCATGGTGGCTCAGTGGTGAGCACTGCTGCTTCTCAGCACCAGAGTCAATTCCTGCCTCGGGCAACTGTCTGTGTGCAGTTTGCACATTCTCCCCCTGCCTGTGTGGGATTCCTCCGGATACTCCGGTTTCCTCCCACATTCCAAAGATGTGCAGGTTACATTAGGTTATGTCGAACAGTCCCTTTACAGTACATACACCGGTACTATTCCCCAACTCTTCCACCATTACATCTTTGCCTACATCGGTGCTGCATTCGGCACCCAAGCTGAACTGGAGCAGTTCATTGAGTTCGCTAACAACTTCCACCCCGCCCTCAAATTCACTTGGTCTATCTCGGATATCTCCCTCCGATTTCATGACCTCTCCGTTTCCACCTCCAGTGACCGCTTACAGAGCGACATTTACTATAAACCCACAGATTCCCATAGCTACCTGGACTACACTCTCCCACTCTGTATCCTGCAAAAACTCCATCCTGTTCTCCCAATCCTCCACCTCTGTCACATCTGCTCTGACGAGGAGATATTCCACTCCCAAGCATCCCATTTGTCCACCTATTTTAAACAATGTTTTAATCCCCCCCTCTCCGTCAACCAGACAACCCTCCATTCCCCGCTCCACTGCTCTAAACGGACCCCCCACAAACATAATAAAGATAGGGTCCTCCTTATCCCCACTTTCCATCTCACCAGCTTCTGCATCCAATGTATCGTCCTCAAACACTTCTACCAATTCCAATTAGACCCCACCAACCAGAACATCTCCCCCTCCCCACCCCTCTCTGCCTCCCTAGTTCGTGCCACACTCCCCACTAACGCCCCAAGTACCTTCCCCTGTAAGCAAAAAAATGTAACACCTGCCCTAAACTACTTCCCTCACCTCCATCCAGGACCCAAACAGCCCTACCAGGTGAGACAGAGGTTCACTTGCATATCCTCCAACCTAGTCTATTTCATCAGGTGCTCCTGATGTGAGACCCAATGTGAATTAGGTGTCTGCTTTGCTGGGCATCTTCACTGGGCCCAAAACAGCCAGCCTGACCTCCTGCCCACTGCCCATTTCAATTTCCCCACCCACTCCCCCCTGGCATGTCCATCCTCAGCCTGTTCCCTTGCTGCAGTGAATCAGAATGCAAGAACTCAACAATGAGTTCTCAAATTTCAAATAACCTTCCCACCCATCCCTTGGCTCCCTTTCCAGCCCCGCCTCCTTCCCTCCATTCCTTTGACGGACCCTTGCTTCCAGCTACCAATAGGATTCATCCCTCTCATTGACCAACCACATTGTACCCACTACCTGTGTTCACCTATCACGACCTCAACATTCTGCTTGTCTCTCCACACCCACCTCTTCTCTTTATTTGTAGCTCCCCCTAGCCCCCACATCTAATTCTGAAAGGTTATACCCAAAATGTTGACTTCACCTCCTGATGCTGCCTGCTTGCTATGCTTTTCCAGCCTCCTGTTCGTCTTCCTAGGTTAGGTGGATTGGCCATGCTAATTTGCCCTTAGTTTCTAGGGATATGCTAGCTAGGTGGCTTAGTCATGGTCAATACAGAGTTACAGGGATGGTGCATTTGGTTGGGTCTGGGTGGGTTGCTCTTTGGAAGGTTGGTATGGACTCAATGAGCCAAATGGTCTGCTTCTAAGTTGTAGAGATTCCATGATTCTATGCTTCTGACAGACATCACAACAAATCAAATTTTTGTGGCACATGTTAAAGGTGAAGATAGAAATTGAGAGGTGGAGAATTTTAAGGAGGAAATTCCTGAGCTTTTATCCTGTGAGCAGTTGAAGGCCAATTGGAAATGAAGAATCTGCAAGAGGCCAGAATCGGAGGAGTGCAGGGTATTGTGTTATGTTCTCATAGTTAGTATGCAGTACACCTTTACTGTATCATAGTGAGTGACATAATGGTGTAAAGGTCTTAGTCTCCATCTTCACTGGGGCCAGTGGAAGCATGACATGTTGATGGAAGTGTGCAGCTGTTTGTAAGCGAATAGCTTAGTTTTAGCTCAGACATTGAAGTGCCTATGACTATAATATGTGCTTGTTCTGGAAACTAGCTTAAGCATTAGGTATAAATACTTTGCTGGAGACAAAAGTCACCATCTAGGTGACAACACAGTGGTCAGCAGCAGTGGCCAATTATAAAAAATACCAAGTTTCTTTAAAATTTGAATTCAAAATGCAGAAAAATTTAATCTGGAATTATAAATGTAGCTTAATTGTGATCCTGTAACGCAGTAAGTTGTAAAACCTGAACCTAAAACAAAGAACTGTTTATGCTGGAAATTTGAAACAATAACAGTAAGTGCTGGAGAAACTCATGACATATCACTGGACTTGAAATAGAGTCATAGAGGTGTACAGTACATAAACAGACCCTTCGATCCAACTCGTTCACACTGACCAGATATCCTAAAATAATAAACTCCCATTTTCCAGCACTTGGCCGATATCCCTCTAAACCCTTCCTATTCATGTACCCATCCAGAAGCCTTTCAAATGCTGTTATCGTATCAGCCTCCACCAATTCCTCTGGCAGCTCATTCCATACATGCACCATTCTCTCTGTGGAAAAGTTGTCCCTTAGATCTTTCTCCTCTTACCTAAATCCTAAGCCCTATAGTTTTGGACTTGCCCCACCCAGGGAGAAGACCTTGTCTATTTATCCTATCCATGCCCCCCATGATTTTATAAACCTTTATAAAGTCAGCCCTCAGCCTCTGATGCTCCAGAGAAAATGTTAACTTTGTTTCTCTCCCTACAAATGCTGCCAGATCTGCTGAGTTTCTCCTCTACTTTGTTTTCCTGCTGTAAAACTGACATCATTCCGATGTTCACTGTGTCCTTAGGGAAGGAAATCATTATCTACATCAGTAAAGGATGCAGAAAAGAACATTGGATGTGCAAGTGAAGGAAATCTGTCTTCAAACGCCAGGCCTGACCCTAGAACAAAACACAGGTGACCAGTAACAGAGTACGACAACATAACATGGCCAGCAAGGCAAGGCTTAAGAATGTACACAATGAGGCATTCAGCCAAATAAATGAAAAGCATTTTTTGGAAGATGATCAAGCTCTCCTTATTGTTAACCTCACACACCATATTGACGGGATAAGACAGACAGAAGCTTTTATGACCATTAACATCTTTTGTCCTGAAAAGGCAGGTCAACAAACTTTGAAAGCTAAAATCCATACAGGAGCATGTAACCTGTGTGTATTAAGATCTCAGACTCCATTTTAGTTGGACCCACTTGAAACTAACATGCCTGGTGGAAGTGTTCTACTGTTTCTAACCAAATAGTTTAGTATTAGCCCAGTCAGTGGAGTACTTGTGACTGCACCATATGTATACTCCAGGAGCTATTATAAACGTCTATTGAATGTTTCAGTACTACATAAGCTTTCTCTAGTTCTTACATTATGGGAGCTGCCTTATCAGGTACAAATACCCCATCGGAGGCATAGCCATGCATGGTGGCTGACCAATGTGTCAGCACAGTGAGTTGTATTACTAAAGAGGTGAGGGGTGGGAAAGTCCACACAGGCTTTTAAAAACAAGGCTGAGAATATTAAAATTGAAGCTTTGCTGGAAGCAGAACAAATGCATGTTGAACAAAAGTTGAACTTTCACGGTGAAGAAATTATAGATGTGACTTTTAACCAACCCTGTGGAACTTGCTGCAATAGATGTTTGGCAAAGTATTCCTGCTCACTAAGAAAAAAAGAGTCCAGTTGTAACCCAGCTTGAGACTGGCAGATGCTTAGGATTGAGTTTACTGCTGTTTCTGTGGCCAGGGGAATCAGAGCTCTCCTCACGTGTACAAACACAACTCTACTCATTGGTGTTTGAAAGCTGATTAAATTTCAATGTCACTGCAGTCAATTGCAAGCTAACAACTATAAATCAGTTACAAGCCCCTGGGAAGAGTCCTTGAAGTGGAGCCACAATTCTGTTTGGGTGATCTTATGTCCCAATTATTCCCCAGGGGTTCTGAATTTTGTTGAAAATGATAAAGCTTGTACATGTTTATCAAGAAGTAACAGCAAGTTTGTATATACCTGTGTGGAATTCTGGTCAAATTTTGTTAACCCTGGAAGTTTGGCAGAAGTCTGTGAAAATGCCTGCCTTCTCCATGGTGTCCTTTCTCATTACAGATTGTAGGTGGGGGAGTTTGAATTCAGTAAAAAAAACCTGGAAATAAGTGTCTAATTATAACTGTACCATTGTCGATTCCCCTCTGGACAAAAGGATGGCAAAATCTAGCCAACGATTTCCACATCCAAAGAATGAACAAGAAAAAGCTTTCTTTATGATTTTTGTTTGTAAAGAATCCCACAATTCAAGTGTGACTGCAGTTCTATCTTCATGCAGATATGTACATATATACATGTACTCATATACACGTACATAATTGGAAACACAGAGCAGAACCTTCTGATCTCACTGGTGGCAAATTTAGAGAAGGGAAGTACATGTATAGGAGAGGAAGTGAGCACTTAATGTCCTTATCCACTGATTCTTAATCAAATGCTGCCTGGATCTGTCACAAAGGAGTATGCATCACAGTTGTAACCACACAGCCATCTCGTCACTCAGTGCCTGGGTGGGGGACTGGACATTGGGAAGCTGGGGATCATTGAGACCCTCTCCCCTGCCCTGATTGCCACCTCCTCCTGCAATCCTCTCTCTTTGACCCCTATCCCATGAAACCCCACTTCCTTAACTTACCTCTGGCTCTGTTTTGCTTCATGATTTGGGGACATCTCTGGATGTTTTCCAGCAGCAGACACTGCCTCCTCTCTTGCAGTGCTGAGCACAGGAATTGATGGCCTCTGATTGGCTGGCAGCTCTGAATGTGTTGATCATTAACCCTTGGGTCCTGATTCCAGGGGTAAGCCGACTAGTGGCCTCTTCACTGCTGCACCATTAGCAAATCTTTTTAAAAATACACACTACAGAACTCGCACTGGCTTTAGAGGCCAGCAGTTGAGACACCTGACACCTTAGCAAGATTCTGTTCATGGATACAGATAGATATCTTCCTATAACCATTCATTTTGTCTTGCACCACAATCCCCTCTGTCATTCAATCAGTTCTGTGTTCCAATCTACCATAGACTTTCCCTTTCATACCTCTTGATACTCTCTGCAGCCCCTCCCATTCCATGGCTCTAAAGGTGCTTACAAACAAGGAACAAGAATAGGCCACTTGCCTCTTCAAGCCTGCTCCAACATTTAGTAAGATCCAATTTTAACCTGAACTCTACATTCCTGTATATCCCGAATAATCTTACATCCCCTTGGTAATCAAGAATCTGTCTACCTCTATCTTCAAAAAACTCCATATTACATCACTAACATGACTTCTGGGAATCGACTTCCAATGTAAACTCTATCTCTCTCACAAGTGTACACAGCCCTACTGAGTATTTTGGGAATTTTCACTTTTTTTTATAAAATATGAAAGTATATCTTATACATAAGCCAAAGATTTGAGTTTGCATATTATTTAGAATCATGACTGAATCAGTGGTATAAAAATTATGACTAAGTATTTATAAGTGACACAAAATGCACTCCAAACCAAAAGAAAACTATTTAAGGATGCACCAGTTGTTTCATTATTGTTTATCAGTCAGTGCAACAATCTAGTCAATCTATCTGCAGCTTCTGTAGTGCATGCAATATTGTTTTAATTTAAGAAAAACCTCATTGCATATTTATAAAAGACAGTGGAGAAGTAGTAGAGTGCAGTCTCAATTTTGTAAGCTCATAACAGGCATAATAAAATCTATCACATATTTTCATGTAAGCTACTAAATCATAAACCTTAGAGATTAAGAGATGGGAAATGATAAATATCTCTCCACTGTCATAAAGGAAATAATATTGCAAAGAAATATTGCACAGTTCCCAAAACCTTAAAGATGTGTGGGGCAAGGGCTAGGGAATGGGAGCAAGTGGCTAGGAGCAAGTGGCCAAATTCGTACAAGCAAATGAATTAGCAAGAGTAGGCCACGCACCCCTTTAAATTACTTTGCCATTCAAAGAAATCATGGCTGATCTAAAGCCTCACTCACACGTTCTCACCTCCCCCAATAACCATTGATCAATTTTAATGTGGGCACCACTTTGCTCCATCTGTTATGCTTTTCATAAATGATGAAGTGAGCTTCTGATTGGGCACCAGTGAATTGCCAATTAAGGGAAATTATTGTTTGTTAAAAGTGTTGTTAACAACCCAACTTGACTCATTAATATTTAGCTTTCTACCTTACAAAACATGCCAACAAGCTCAACAGAGGAAACTCAACATGGATATTGGAGTGGGTACCTGGCAATCTGCTCATTCTACCACCAACCCACTATTCAATGGGGGAGGGGGGAATGGATCAATGGAAAAGAGGAATTGTCTGAAACATGCAACAAGCTGCTTGTTTTGCACTTAACTCTGAGATTAATTCCATTCACCAGTCTCTTACAAGATGATGGGTTAGACTTTACCTGCCTTCCTTGGTGCGTTTTCTGCATGGGGACAGGTAACACAGGTTGACTGGGCTGCCCATTATCTGCTCATCCATTCTCCAAAGCATCTTTTAATACATGAGTTGGGCAGGTGCTATCTTCACTGCAAGTCCACGATACTTTGCTTAAAGAATTCTAGTCTTCCTCTTGAAAGAGGGACCAAAGTCTCACAGCTATCCACTTTAGCCCACCTGTGGTGAGGCTTTCTCAGAGTGAGGAGAAAGTGAGGACTGCAGATGCTGGAGAATCAGAGTCCAAAAGTGTGGTGCTGCAAAAGCACAGCCGGTCAGGCAACATCCGAAGAGCAGGAGAGTCAACATTTTTGGCATGGGCCCTTTATCAGAAAAATCTGCTTCCAGATGGTTAACCTCGAATTATATCCCAAAGAGGGTATTTGTATTTACATTTGCTGCCATATTTTATCACAGTCTTAGGCTGTACCACAGAAATTCACAAGCACAGATACCTTTTGATATGTGGAATTTTCTCTCTACGCAGATAAATATTGTAACCAGTTTATTCAAAACAAAGTCCCTTAGAACCATCATAACATTGAAAGATGTATTTAGATGTACATATAAGGCTATGGCCTAAGTACTGGAAAATAGGATTGGAATAATTAGGTATTTGTATTTGACCAATGGGCTGAAGGCCCTTTTTCTGTGCTGTAGGCTTCTATGTCTCCATAACTCTAAGAATCTAGCAATAAATGAAAGATAATATAATTAACTCTTTACTGGAGCTAATTCATTGAAAAATATGAATATGAACTTAGATTAATATGATGCTGGATTGGTATAATCTTGGATAAATGTGAGCCTCATTCATTAATTAAAACTGAATTTTGGTGGAGGATACATTGAATATCCACAATATTCTCTGGTTACATTAGTAGCTAGACCACTAAGAACAGGTGAAAATAGCAGACCAGCTTTATTTCAAGATACCAGAATAACTGACGTTGATTGGTGAGATGTAACAATTCCCCTCCTTTGGTATTACTTCCTATTCATTTCAAAACTGACTTTATCCAATTGATCTAAATCCACCAAGGGCATTAAGTCACACACACAGGCTATCTCCATCCTTGCCAACTTTATTTGAAAAGATAAGGGAGAAAGCCTTGCATTTCTACAACACCTTACATAACTACAAGACATCTCAATGTGTTTTACAGCTATTGAATTATTCTTAGTCATTGTCTTATTGATGTGCATTTTGACTCTAGCTGGGTATTTGTATCTGATGCAGCAATGGATATGTTTGTTCTCATAACATATATATACAAACTCACAGGCAGTTCAGTATCTGGGCTAATATGAAGCTATTTGTTCACAAATAGTTGCATGCATCCATCAGCATGTTATGCTTCAAGTGGTCCCAGTTACATTGAAGCCAGAGCTTGATACTCTTGGCTCCCGTGATATGATACAGTGATATCATGAGCATGTCTATTAAAGGTACATTGACATGTGATAATGTATATGCTCTTATCATTTTAGTTTCCTTTTTTGGTTCAGATTGTCTTGTATTACCATCAGTTGGGATCACATCACATACTATGTCTCTGACTGTGAGGCATAACATGACAGAAAGCTTAGCAGCCAATTTGCACACAGCAAACTTTCTCAAAGAAGAATATATGATGGCAAGATAATCTGTTTTCATGGTGTTGACTAAGGGACAAATATTGGCCTGGACATGGGGTCACCTTGGAATAGTGCAGGCAGGTTTAAAATTTCATCTGAAGGAAAGCATCTCCAACAGTGCAGCCCTCCCTCAACACTGCACTGAAATTTTGTATCTTAGCCCTGGAGTGGGGTTTAAGTTTTGTTTCCATGTTCCTCTGTGTATGAATTAAACATTATCATTCCCATGTACAAATTGCTCCAGGGTTTCAATCTCTCTACCTCTCTGAATTTTCCACAAAAAACTTGATATTTCTATCCTTTGAGCTCTTTTTTCTCAGGTTGAATGTTTCTTGGTGACCTGTGCCTCTGTTGTGATCTCTGATAATCCATCTCTCAGTGATGGCAGTCTGTGTCCCTGTGCTCAGTCTCTCTAGAGTGATTTTCTGTTCAACTTAGTGATGGCTCGCTCTTTCACAAATGATGATTTGTCTTTTTTGTCCTGGTGATTCATTTCTCTCTGATTTTGATCTAGCTCCCTATCCTGCTGCTCTGTCTCTATGTGCCAGTAACAGGCCTAGGGCACTAAATATACCAACTTCATTACTGATAGATTCAGTAGCCCCAACAACCTCAGACAAAATAGACTAAAACCACCCTTAAAATAAACAGTGTATGTTATGGTTCAAAACATCCTCTAGTGAATCAATCTTGGCATTTTACAAGAAAGGGCTCAGTTGTCAAGTAATGTGGTGACATTCAGAGAACTTTGACAGTGCACTATGAAAATATTATAATTTGAAAGGGATTCATTAAGCCTGCAGCTTGAAGTCCTTGATAATTATCCCAGAAGTAGCTTTGTATTTATTTGCAGAACAGGATACAGTTAAGTATAATTGATGGTGCTAGTCTCTGGAAGATTTTTAATTGCTTAGTCCTTAAAAGAATAGTTCCACTAACAAAGAATAAACCTGCACAGGACATTATTCTAAATGAATACTTTGTTTCACTGAACAAAAACAAGGTAACAGCAAAGGAGACCCATAATTTCATTTCATTAGATTATACACAACAACAAACATGCATCATTAGGCCCATTCAGTTGTCATTAAATGGTCATTATGCATCCACTACATTAAGCACAATCAGCTTTTTAACCATTAAAAATACAGCTGGAAAGGTGAATTTATGTTGTTTGTGACTATTTTGCTTTATAATTAGTTTACCTTAAAAGTGATGCCTTTAAATGTCAGCTCTATTCTCCCTCTCATCTGAGGCAGCCCCTCAAGGATGACTTTTCTTCCCTTTTGGAGTTGTGAGTCCTGAGGAGAATGAGCAGTCCGATACAGGATCCTCAGACCTGTTCCTGGAGGGGCAGCTGGTGTTTGGCTGAATGGGCCATGAGAGTCTTGATGTTGTGCATCCCTCACTTTGAAGGAATGGAAACTGCCTGGACTGGGCATCTTAAACTTGTTCCACACAGTCCCTGCTGCACCAGTGGGAGTATCATTCAGACCTCTGCCCCCACCACCCCAGGAGCTCAAGGTGCTGCTTGTTTATGGGTCAGTGTCAATTAATTTGATTTAAAAGATGATACACAGACCATTGATTGCAAATAGTAAATTACTTGGGAGAATTTTGAGAAATACTGGCAGACGAAACAATGATCTCTCTTCTCTGGCAGCCAGATTTATATCAACACTGTGGCAATGGGTTGCAAGTCCCTCCTATAAACTGAAGGACCATCTATCAAACAAACTTGGGAAGTCTCACCTAAGTACCTACTCAGTTCGATTAGGCAAATAATTGATAATCTCACTCAAACAGTCACAATTGATGTCTTGGGATGGAGCTGGTGTTCTGTATGGATTAGCCTGTGCAAAATCAGCAATGACTCATTGAGGTCACAACATCATGGACCAGACTCTTCAGACTGAAGTGAAATGCAGCAGATGGTGAGGATCTGAAATAAGAACAAGAGATGCTGGAATCAGCCTGTTATGCTGATGATGGTGATGGTGACCATTCTGAAGGATGGGAATGGGGCATGGACATAATCCCCATCATCTTCCTGTCCATCCCTGAGCTATTCCCCATTATATAAGAGTGGATTGGGACTGAAAGCAGCAGACCACCTGGTATTTCTAAATATATCAGTAAGGGTCAATGCAGCTTGTTAAATGCTTAGTTGGCCTCAGTATTATGATGGCCAAACCATAATCTGGTTGATGCAGTCAACAGGTGGGAATAAGCAGCAGATTTTTAAAAAATGAATGCTAAAGAGTGGGAAGAAAAGTGATACAATCGTTGGCAGGATAATCTCTGCACTCTGGGGGCACCCCAAGAAGGTATGTGCCCCCTTCTTCCTCCCTACCCACCTCGATCCCACATTGTCATAGAAGAAATAAATGGATTCTGGAGGGGTTAATATTTGTGTTACATTGACTCCACCCATTCTACTGATGTCATACAGTCTGTGGATGGAAATGAAGAGCTCTGCTAGAGTTTTGTGAAGGGATTGGTGGATCTGTACCCTGTGAAGGGGTTGGTGGATCTGTACCAACTCCTTAAGGTCCCAGTAATTGTTTTAAGCGGAATGTAGTTTCGTGTTTTATTTAGAATGCCTACAGTGTGGAAACAGGCCCTTTGGCCCAATAAGTCCATACCGACCCTCCGAAGAGTAATCCACCCGGGCCCATTCCCCTATCTATATATACCCCTGACTAATGCACCTAACCTATACTTCCCTGAAAATTATGGGCAATTTAGCATGGCCAATTCACCTGACCTGCACATCTTTGGATTGTGGGAGGAAACCAGAGGACCTGGAGGAAACCCATGCAGACACGGGGAGAATGTGCAAACTCCACACAGACAGTTGCCTGAGGCTGGAATCGAACTCAGGTTCCTGGCACTGTGAGGCAGCAGTACTAACCACTGAGCCACCATGCCACCATCATGTAATGCTATCATGTAATAGCTCTTCAAGTTATTTGAGGACAATGTATGTTCTATAGATATTCCAGGGTAATGAATCCTTAACCAATAATCACTAAATAGGCTCAAGGCAAAGCAAAAACATGGGAGCAAACAAAATCAGAAATTGCTGGAGAAGCTCTGCAGGCCTGGCAACTTTGATGAAGAGAGAAACCGGTGTTCATGTTTTGAGTCCAGTGACATTAGGATTAGAACAAAGGAGACACAGTGAACTACCTTAAACCGTCCGTACTCTGTGCCACATTGTTATCACTTGTTAAAGCTTTGCGTTTGATATGGCTCTTCTTCAGAATGTTTCATTCTTCAGGATCTTGCAGTCATATTCAATACTTTTGAAAAGTAGTCACGGTTATAACATAGGAAGTATAGCAGCTAATTTGTATACAATAAACTAACTCAAGCAACAATGAAATAGTGACCAGTTAATTTCGCCTCTAAGTGTTGGTTGAGGGAAATATTTTGAATAGGGCACCATGTAGGACTCCTATGTTCTTCCTCAGTTAGTGCCATCTGATCAATTACATGCAGCTCCAATGAGGATTCAGGTGGCACCACCAACAGTGCAGTTCTCACTCAGTACTGCATTGAAGTGCTCGGAGTGGAACTTTAATCCATAAACTTCAAAGGTGACAGTGCTACCCACTGAGCTAAAGCTGACATCATCACCCTTTAGCTTAGCATTACTTAATGGGTTCAGGAGGAGATGGAGAGCTACAAAACAAAAAAAAAATTACTCAAGCACCACTTGAATATTGGAGAACTTTGTAGACAAAATGCAGATGGCATTAGGATATTAAGATTACTGTACTTATCTATTTGTTACATTGCATGGAACTTTCCAAAATTAAGATAAACTATTTAAATCAAAGCTTTCTAACATCGCAGTTTTCCCTTTTATGAAGACAAATGACTCTGTTTACACAGGAAAAGAAATCTTAGCATATGCTCCAACCTATAATCTAATTCCACTTTCAGAACTCAGAGCTGAAGCAATGATTGACTGCAGTTAGAGTCAGCAACTGGGATATAGAGTCTTATGTGTTTATCTTTGCCACCAGCTAAAATGGGATTACATCAGAATTGTCTGATTAAAAGTTAAGATTTATTGGTGTATTACTTACACAGATAAACAGACCATTTAAAATCTACTCTTATTTTTGTCCAATTCTGCTTCAATTAATTTGATTTAGAAAGAATGATATACAGCCCATGATTTCAAATTGTAAATAACTTAGCAGATGTTTGAGAAATACTGCCAGAGAAAAGCACTGCTGAAGAGGGCAGGTGGATTAGACAATGGTCTTTCTTCTCTGGGAGCTGGATTTATATCAACTTCCTACTAGTCCCTTCTCTCTATCAATTGAAAAATATTTTGTCAAATAAACTTGGGAAGTCTCATCCAAGAATCTCATTGGAGTGAAGAAGGATGAAAGGTGACTTGATAGAAATGTACAAGATGTTTAGAGGCATAGATAGAGTGGATAGCTAGAGACTGTCTCCCATGGCGGAAATGTCTATCATGAGGGGCATAATTTTAAGGTAACTGGAGGAAAATATAAGGGAGATGTTAGAAGTAAGTTCTTTATTCAGAGAGTGATGGGTGCATGGAATGCACTGCCAGCAGTGGTAGTAGAGTCAGTTACATTCGAGACATTGAAGCGACTACTGGATAGACACATGGATGATAGTAAAATGATGGGTACGTAGGTTAGGTTGATCTTAGAGTATGATAGAAGGCTGACATATAGCAAGGGTGGAAGGGCTTGTACTATTCTATGTTCTAATCTACTCAGTCCCATTGGACAAACAATTGACAATCTCACTCAAACAGCTATGACTGGTGTCAAGAGATGTCCCACTATATTAAATAGTAACATAAATGCAGGTTGTTGTATTAGTTATGAAAAACAGAAACACAATGCTCACAGGATATAGGGTATTCTTTCTGAACTTTATGGTTAAGGATAATTTATGGAGGAGCTGATCATAGTGCCTTTCTTAACTGTAGGACGTCCCAGAATGTTTTGCATCCATTGAGGTACTTTTGAATTATTTTTGAATTTTTTTTTCATTATAATATAGGAAAATAAACAAACCAGACAAGGTTCACTAGATTGATTTGAGGCATGGAGAAATTTTCTTTTGTGGAGACATTGAGTAGTTTGGTCTCATTGGAGTTTAGAAGAATGAGACAACACCTTAGTGAAACATATAAGATTTTTAGGGGGGCTTGACAGGGTAGACACATAAAGGTTGTTTCCCCTTGTGGGAGAGTCCAGGACCAGAGAGCATCATCTCAGAATAAGGGGATGGCTATTTAAGACAAAGATGAGGAGAAATTTCTTCTCTCAAAAGGTAGATCTTTGGAATTCATTGCCGCAAAGGGCTGTCAAGGATTGATCATTAAGTATATTCAAGGCTGAACTAAACTGATTTCTAACCTTTAAAGGAACCAAGGGTTATAAAAAGAATGCAGGAAAGTGGAAATGATGATTTTCAGATCAGCTGTGATCTCATTGAAAGGAAGTGCAGACTCGATGGGCCAAATTGACTATTTCTGCTCTTGTGTCTTATGATCTGATGGCCTGAAACTGGATGTAGCAATCTCCCAGGAGAAAGTGAGGACTGCAGATTCTGGAGATCAGAGCTGAGAGTGTTGTGCCGGTAAAGATTAGATTATTTAGATTAGATTTAGATTAGATTACAGTATGGAAACAGACCCTTTCGGCCCAACAAGTCCACACCGACCCGCCGAAGCGAAACCCACCCATACCCCTACATTTACCCCTTACCTAACACTACGGGCAATTTAGTATGGCCAATTCACCTGACCCTGCACATCTTTGGATGGTGGGAGGAAACCGGAGCACCCGGAGGAAACCCACGCAGACATGGGGAGAACGTGCAAACTCCACACAGTCAGTCGCCTGAGGCGGGAATTGAACCCGGGTCTCTGGCGCTGTGAGGCAGCAGTGCTAACCACTGTGCCACCGTGCCGCCCACAAAGCACAGCAGATCAGGCAGCATCCGAGGAGCAGGAGAATTGATGTTTCGGACATAAGGCCTTCATCAGGAATGAGGCTTGTGGGTCGGGGCTGAGACATAAATGGGAGGAGGGTGGGGTTAGGGGGAGGTAGTTCGGAAAGCAATAGGTGGATGAAGGTGAAGGAGAAGGTGATAGGTTAGATGGGGCAGTGATGGACGGGTCCAGAGGATGGTGCAGAGTTGGAGGCTTGGGACTGGGATAATGTGGGGGGTGGGGAAATGAGAAAACTGTTGAAATCCACGTTTATCCCATGTGTCTGCAGGGTCCCAAGGTGGAATATGAGGTGTTTCTTCTCCAGGCGTTGGGTGATAATGGTTTGGCAGTGGAGGAGGCCCAGGACTTGCATGTCCTTGATGGAGTGGGAGTGGGAGTTGAAGTGTTCAGCCACAGGGTGGTGGGATTAGTCAGTGTGGGTGTCCCAGAGGTGTCCTCTGTAACAATCCGCAAGAAGGCCACACCAGTGCAATGGATGCAGTCGATGACATTGGTAGAGATACATGTGACTTTTTGACAGATGTGGAGGGATCCCTTGGGGCCTTGGACGGAGGTGAGGGGAGTGGTGTGGGCACAGGTTTTGCCACTTCCTGTGGTGGCAGGCAAAGGGGTGTGGGCTGGTGGGGAGGTGTGGACCTGATGAAGGAGTCTTGGAGAGAATAGTCTTTTCAGATCTGTGATAGCAATCTCCCACAATGTTATAAAGATCAGATAACATTTTGGTTCCACATTTGGCGATTGGAGCAGCTTCTTCCTGATTGTTCAGACATCTGTGATGTAAGTGATGTGGGAAAGCTTGATCATAATTTTATATGGTGAAAATTGCTTGTATATTGTGTGAGATCTCTGCTGGTCCTGCAATTCACAGCAGAATAAGTCCTGGGCAGTGAGCTGATTATAAAATTGTGCAAATTCATTAATACTAAGGGAAGACTTATGTTTTTATCAGATCTGTCTTAGCCTCATTAATAGAAAAGTAGCTAAAGACAGCACAAAAGCAATTAAAATCTCATTTGCCAGTACTGACATCCTAATCTTGATCAGCACAGAATGTTAGACCTAAATTATAGATGAAAATAGAGAAATGAATTCTTCATGCAGGATTGTGCTGTCACGATTTGTGCACTTTAAAGATGAAGTTGTTATGATTCATTGAAGTTCAATTTTATACTTTCAAAAATTTAACTTTAGAGTAAATCAAGCTAGAGTTTGGTCCTTCCTTTTTAAAATTGCCTGAATGTTTTTGCCTCATTTGGCATTGGGTACAAATTTAGGAAATTGTCTTTAGTTTTTTTTAGGTAAAGCGGTGGTAGTTTTACTCATATGGTGTTGTGTTCTATTGTTCCCTAGCAATTTGAAGTAACCACACCTGGTCACATCTCTGCATGTTCTGCAGATTGGTAACTGTTAGCTAAGTATCCTGGCTACAGTGCATCAATGTGACACTACAGATATTTATGATTTGGAGATGCCGGTGTTGGACTGGGGTGTACAAAGTTAAAAATCACACAACACCAGGTTATAGTCCAACAAGTTTAATTGGAAGCACACTAGCTTTCGGAGCGTCGCTCCTTCATCAGGTGGTTGTGGAGGCCACCATTGTAAGACTCAAAATTTACAGCAAAAGTTTACAGTGTGATGTAACTGAAATTATACATTGAAAAATACCTTGATTGTTTGTGGAGTCTTTCATCTGTTTGAATACCATGATAGTTTCACTTCTTTCATGTGTAAATCACAAAACTTTATTTTTAAAAGTCGCATTCTCAGGTTAACTGTAACAATTGGTGTTAGTGAGACAATATGTGAGAAGATTTGTAGCTCGGGTGCTCGTTGCTGTGGTTCTGTTCGCTGAGCTGGAAGTTTTTGTTGCAAACGTTTCGTCCCCTGTCTAGGTGACATCCTCAGTGCTTGGGAGCCTCCTGTGAAGCGCTTCTGTGGTGTTTCCTCCGGCATTTATAGGTAATGATTACAGACGCGCACAACCGACTTCACAGATACAGACAAGAAATTGCGCGCCAAAAGTCGTTAATTGGTAACATTTCTGTGCATCTATGAAATTTGTTACAGAAAACAAAAGCTCATAGTGTAGGGGGTAATAACATATTGGCATGGATAAAAGAATGGCTATCTAATTGGAAACGAAGAGTAGACACAAATAAGCTATTTTCTGATTGTCAAGCTATAATGAGTGGTATAGGATTAGAACAAATCCATGAATAGCGGTTTGCTTATGAGAAAAGATTGGACAGGTTAGGTTTGGTGCTGTATCTAATGGAGTTTAGAAGAATAAGAGTTGATTCAATTAAAAGATACAAGATTCTACAGGGCATCAGTTTAAGGTTAGAGGGGAAAGAATAAAAGGGAAACTGAGGGGCAACTTTTTTACACAGAATGTGGTATGAACGAATTGCCAGTAGAAGTACATTACCATTAACAATGTTTTAAAAGCATTTGGACAAAAACATGGATAGGAAAGGTTTAGAAGAATATGGGCCAAGTGCAGGGAAATGGAGTTATTGTGAATGAACGCTTTGGTCGGCATGGATCAGTTTGGGCCAACGGGCCTGTCTCCATGCTGTAGGACTCTATGACCGTATCCTGATGAGTCTTGATGGTGCATGTGGAAAGGATGTTTCTTCAGAGAATCTAGAACTAACGGTTACCGTCTTAAAAAGGACAAAATTAAAAGGAAAATATTTTCTCACACAACATTGGGAATATTTGGATCTCTCTTCCTCAAAAGTAGCTGGAAGCAGACTGTTTGAATTTATTTAAGGCAGAGACAGATTCTTGGTAAGTAGGAGGATGAAAGCTTATCAGGGGTAGGTGGGAAGGTGCAGTATTCAGCCATGATTTTATTAAATGGTGATTAGGCTTGGTGGGCCACCTGACCAGCTCTTAATTGTTATGTTCATATTTAGTTACAAATTTATATGACAGACTCAATTCAGAGGAGATGCATTCAGAATGATAATACATCTAGATCATGTCAGTATTCCAATCAATACATTCAACTGTTCGATTTATAAAGTAGAAATGTATTAAATTTGGCACTGTTGATGGACTTACACCACCAGTTCTTCAACAAGGTGACTCACCATCATTTTGCCAAAGGCAATAAATGGGCCTGACCAAGAAATGTTATATCCCTAGAATAATTAAAGGAAAGAATGGCACAACAGGTTCAAACAGCCCAATGGTCTACTGCTGCTTCTAGTCCTTATATTCTATTGTTCTAAAATATTTGCAACCATCTTGAAGGCATTGGAATGAGCGTGCAAAATCTTCATGATGTTTTCCTAATTTAATCTAACTTCATGAAAATGGTCCCATAGGGGAGCCCTGCCATCTTCTTTTAGGTTAAAACCAATGTGATGTGAAACAACAAGGTAGGCCTTCTCATTCAAAGGACAGCCACCCTAATGCCAGCTGCATAAAGTTACAGAGTCACAGAGTGATACAGTGTGGAAACAGACCCTTCAGTCCAACCAGTCCATGCCAACCATGGTCCCGAAAACAAATCAGTTCCACCTGCCTAGGCTTTGTCCATATCCCTCCAAACCTTTCCTATTCATGAACATATCCAAATGAGTTTTAAACATTTTAACTATTCCTGCATTCACCACTTTTTCTAGCAGTTCATTTCACACACAAACCACTCTTTCTGTATATAAAACGTTGCTCCTCATATCGATTTTAAATCTTTCTTCTCTCACCTTAAAGGTATGCTCCCTAGTTTTGAACTCCCCCACCTTAGGGAAAAGACCCTTGTCATTCACCTTATCTTTGCCCCTCATGATTTTATAAACCTCAAGATCACCCCAAAAACTCCAACGCTCCAGTGAAAGACATCCCAGTCTTTCCAGGCTATTTTTATATCTCAAACCCTCCATTCCTGGCAACATTCTGGTAAATCCTTTCTGTATCCTCTCCAGTTTAATTATATTCTCCCTATAACAGGGTGACCAGAACTCCATGTTAGTGCAGAGGATCCTCGATTACCCACAGGACATGGGTGGGGAGTATTTTGTTTGGTTAATCAAATTCCGGATAATCAAATGCCAGATAACATAGTTTAGTTAAGCATCGGGACATTGCGATCTTGCTGGATATTCTTATATCGGATAATCGAATGCCAGATAATCAAGATTCCTCTAAACTCCAGGAGAGGCCTCACCAACATCCTGTATAACCTCAACGTGCAACTTTTGTGAACCTTCAAAGTTTGTGAGAAGATTTGTAACTTGGACGACAAGCAACATGAATTTGACTGGGACAACACTACCATTATAGGGCAAGCCAAACAAAGAACAGCCAGGGAATTCCTAGAAGCATGGCACTCATCCACAAACTCCATCAACAAACACATAGACCTGGACCCAATATACCGGCCACTACAGTGGACAGCTGAAACTGACAACCGGAAGCGGCAGGGGCAGGCCACTATAAATGCCGGAAGAAACACCACAGAAGCGCTTCACAGGAGGCTCCCAAGCACTGAGGATGTCACCTAGACAGGGGACGAAACGTTTGCAACAAAAACTTCCAGCTCGGCGAACAGAACCAGAACAGCAGACTTCCTTTCATTTTGAAGAACAATATAGATATAAGCTTCTCTTAATGCAAAAATCCATGAATACTTTAATTATAGTTGTTAAACTTGAGGATCTGAAGGTATGATAACTTCAATTTACATGATCCTGTTGTCAAATGCTTTTGTCAAAGAGTTTTCACTGTAATAAATTACTGTTGCAGTCCTGCTAATTAGACACATTAATATTTGTCAACATTTATTTCTTTATTTAGATTTGAATTAAAATCAGGTAACTTATAGAGAATTTCAACACACGAACAGGCTATTTAGCAGAACTGGCCTATGTTGTGTTTATAATTCTTCTCCCTTGATGATGTTCAAAATATCATTTTGTTGAGGTTATCTTGATAATAACTGTTTCATTTTGGCGGTTTATTTTTTGGTTTTTATCTGTTCTTTCTTTTATTCTTGCTAACTCCTTTATTTGTCAGGCAATGTTTTGTTTTATTAATTGCTTTGAATTTAATAGCAATCTTAATGCATGTGATACCTGGCAATGCAATATGTAATGCAGCGGAATCTGGAACATTGGATAAAGATGAATTAGCTGAAAATGCACTCTTCCAAAGGACAGTGCCCCTTTACTGAGCTTAATTAATTGCAACAATTCTGATCCACACATGGTTAAATTTTTTGATCTATAGTTCTTCCATGAACGACTCAAACTGAAGGGGAGCAGAGGTCAGAGAATCAGTGCTACAGCAATGCAACACTTGCATTCCCTTTTACATTCCCTACAGGAAGGAAGCACAGAATCAGAGGCTTGAATTTAATGTTCTTTTGCAGAGATTACTTAAGAATCAAACTTTAATCTCTCCTTTTGCGGAGGTGACCGAGAGATAATGGAGAGCTGATGACCAGTTTGGAAGGAAAATGAATGCCTAAGTCTTTCTGAGAGCCCTTTCAGTGCCAGCATGTGATTCTAATGACAGCTGATGGTAAGAGGAGATGTCCTAGCTAGATCAAAGCAGCATATAGGTTGTAGCTGAACTCAGTGGGCTTGAGGTCAACAGATGCCTTTGATGCCGTTTTGGAAGAATCTCAATGACCTAAGATGATCTTTGAGGGTGAGTGAGACTCCATTTAAGATATGCAGCTATGGAGAGAAGCCTAACGTGGGTATCATGTTGTGTGCCAATCGGAAATGTGAGAAGGTGTACCGATGGAAAACTGACACAACTAGTGAATAAGTCAGTGATCTGATTCATCATAACCACTTCAAAATGGAACTCTAGTAACATCATTATATGCATTTCCAAGTATTACTGGTTTTCCTTCCTGGCTCTCTTAGGTGGAGTTGTGGAGAGCATGGGGTGTAGCTATGGGAAACTGTCTGTCTAAGGCAACTGTCATTCACTTTGCACAGTCCCCTGAAAGACGGGGTCAGTATCAGATAATGGGGAGAAAAATTAGATTGGCCGCCCATCACTAGACACAGTTCATAGAATGGCTGACACTTATGTCTGGCTGTTTGGCTGAAACCATTGTGATCATTGATCAGTCATCTTTGATTATCAGAGGCATCTGTCAGTCATGGAGTGATGCTATCTGGTCCAGATGTCTGGATGAATGCAGCTCCAACAATATTGGAGAAGCTTGATGTCATCCTGGATAAAGCACATCACTTGCTTGGCATTATATCTGCAAACATCCACCCAGTCCACCACCAATGCTCAGTATGGGCAAGATGCACTGCAGAAATTCAACAAAGATCCTTAGGCCTCACCTTTCAAACCACTCATCACTTCCCTTTAGAAGGACAGGGGCAACAGATACATTCCTGATTAAGGGTTTATGGCCGAAACGTCAATTCTCCTGATTCTCGGATGCTACCTGACCTGCTGTGCTTTTCCAGCACCATACTTTTCAATTCTGATCTCCAGCATCTGCAGTCCTCACTTTCTCCTAGCAACAGATATGTGAAAACACCATCAGCTGCAAGTTCCCCTCCAAGCCACTCACCATCCTGACTTATAAATATATTCCTTCATTGTCACTAGGTTAAAATCCCAGAATTCTCTCCCTATGGGCATTGTGGGTCTACCTATAGCACATGGACTGTAGCAATTCAAAATTGAAGTTGCCTGCCACCTTCTCAAGGACAACTAAAGACAAGGAATAAATGCTAGTCCAGTCAGTGGGGCTCACATCTCATAAATAGATTAGATTACATTACAGTATGGAAACAGGCCCTTCGGCCCAACAAGTCCACACTGACCCAACCCACCCATACCCCTACATCTAACACTACAGGCAATTCAGCATGGCCAAATCACCTGACCTGCACATCTTTGGACTGTGGGAGGAAACCGGAGCACCCGGAGGAAACCCACACAGACACGGGGAGAACGTTAAAACTCCACACAGTCGGTTGCCTGAGGCGGGAATTGAACCCGGGTCTCTGGCGCTGTGAGGTAACAGTGCTAACCACTGTGCCACCGTGCCACCCACAGTAAGTACAAACAAATAGATTGCTTGGCCTACCTAGGCTCTGAGAGGTCTAAAATGTCCAGGAATCATTGTGCAATATTTGCTAAGTCATGACAATATTGCATTGTCACAGGTCAGGCCTCTGGTAGTCAGAAGAGCAGTGGAGGCAGTTCAGATGTTGAGTCTGAATGGGCCTTGGAGTTGTTCATAAGGCAGTGGATGCTGGCTGTCCTTCGTGAGGTATGATGACATGTGGCAGATTCCCAAAAGTTTGGATGTTCTGACCTATAGGATTATACAGTGCAGAAAAGGCCCTTTGGTCCATCGAGACTGCACAGACACATGAGAAATACCTGACCTTCAACTTAATCCCATTTACCAGCACTTGGCCCATAGCCTTGAATGTTATGAATATGCCAAATGCTTCTCCGCGTACTTTTTAAAGGATGTGGGGCAATTTGCCTCTACCACCCTCCCAGGCAGCGCATTCCAGACCGTCACCACCCTCTGGGCAAAAAGATTTTTCTTCACAATCTCCCAAACCTCCTCTTCCTCACCTTGAACTTGTTTCCTTCATGACAGACCCTTCAATTTCGGGGAACAGTGCTCTTTATCCATTCTGTGCATGTCTGTCATAGTCTTGTGCATGTCAATCAGATTATCCCTCAATCTTTTCTGCTCAACAAAAACAGTCCAAGCTTGTCCAACCTCTATTCATCGCTGAAATTTTCCATCCTACACAGCATTCTGATGAATCTCCTCTGCACTCACTCCAGTGTAATCACATCCTGTCTGTACCTACATGAAGGAAAGATATACGACAGAGGCTGGACCTGGCTGTCCAGCTAGATTTTCAATTTGTGGCCACATACTAACTGCACATTCAGCAAGTGGTAACCCTTTTCTGGTTGCAAATGCTCGGTGCTGGCTTGCTGGAGATTTTAGAGCGAATCGGACATAACTGATCACTGCAGGAACCTGCCATGGCCACAAAGCCTGCGCCCACACCTCCTCCCTCACCTCCATCCAAGGCCCTAAAGGAGCCTTCCACATCCATCAAAGTTTTACCTGCACATCCACCAATGTCATTTATTGTATCCGTTGCTCCCGATGCCATCTCCTCTACATTGGGGAGACTGGACACCTCCTAGCAGAGCACTTTAGGGAACATCTAGAGCACTTTATAGGCCAATCAGCTTAACCTCGGTTGTTGGTAAAATTCCAGAATCCATCATTAAGGATGAGGTTTCTAAATTCTTGGAAGAGCAGAGTCTGATTAGAACAAGTCAACATGGATTTAGTAAAGGGAGGTCATGCCTGACAAACCTGTTGGAATTTTTTGAAGCGGTAACAAGTAGGTTAGACCAGGGAAACCCAGTGGATGTGGTCTATCTAGACTTTCAAAAGGCCTTTGATAAGGTGCCACACGGGAGGCTGCTGAGCAAGGTGAGGGCCCATGGTGTTCGAGGTGAGCTGCTGGGATGGATTGAGGATTGGCTGTCTAACAGAAGGCAGAGAGTGGGGATAAAAGGTTCTTTTTCAGAATGGCAGCCGGTGACGAGCGGTGTCCCGCAGGGTTCGGTGCTGGGGCCACAGCTGTTCACATTATATATTAATGATTTGGATGAGGGAACCGGGGGCATTCTAGCGAAGATTGCCGATGATACGAAGTGAGGTGGACAGGCAGGTAGTACTGAGGAAGTGGGGAGGCTACAGAAAGATCTAGACAGGTTGGGAGAGTGGTCCAGGAAATGGATGATGGAATTTAACGTGAGCAAGTGCGAGGTCTTGCACTTTGGCAAAAAGAATAAAAACATAGACTACTTTCTAAATGGTGAGAAAATTAATAAAGCCAAAGCACAAAGGGATCTGGAGTGCTAGTCGAGGATTCTCTAAAGGTAAACATGCAGGTTGAGTCCATGATTAAGAAAGCGAATGCAATGTTGTCTCTTATCTCAAGAGGGTTGGAATACAAAAGCAGAGATGTACTACTAAGACTTTATAAAGCTCTGGTTAGGCCCCATTTGGAGTACTGTGTCCAGTTTTGGTCCCCACACCTCAGGAAGGACATACTGGCACTGGAAAGTGTCCAGCGGAGATTCACACGGATGATCCCTGGAATGACAGGTCTAACATATGAGGAACGGCTGAGGATACTGGGATTGTATTCGTTGGAGTTTAAAAGATTAAGGGGAGACTTAATAGAGACGCACAAAATAATACATGGCTTGGAAAAGGTGAATGCTAGGAAATTGTTTCAGTTAGACGAGGAGACTAGGACCCGTGGACACAGCCTTAGAATTAGAGGGGGTCACTTCAGAACAGAAATGCGGAGACATTTCTTCAGCCAGAGAGTGGTGCGCCTGTGGAATTCATTGCCACGGAGTGCAGTGGAAGCCGGGACGCTAAATGTCTTCAAGGCCAAGATTGATAGATTCTTGTTGTCTAGAGGAATTAAGGGCTACGGGGAGAACGCTGGTAAGTGGAGCTGAAATGCGCATCAGCCATGATTGAATGACGGAGTGGACTCGATGGGCCGAATGCCCTTACTTCCACTCCTATGTCTTATGGCCTTATGGTCTTAT